>NC_052149.1:100437677-100485629 GCF_902713615.1 Scyliorhinus canicula
AGAATTATGGGACTAGGTGAGGTCATGTGACCCATACCCTGCTGTATTGCCCTGAAAGGAACAATCACCACAGTTTGCCTTGATTAAACTGGCCTGAATTAAGTTGGCCTGGATCAGATGGCTAGTTTATGCTGGTCTAGATTGGACTGGCCTGTGTTGGACTGGTCCAGATTGGACTGGCCTGAGTTGGAATTCCCATAATTATTTTGATCCGGTTTAGCTCCTGGGCCCTTTGTTTATTATACTCTTAAAATTAGACTGCACCCTAGCTTCCAGACAGGGGTTTATTTTCAGGCGGGCCGGTATGTGGGGGGGAGGCAGAATGTGAGGGAGGTCTCTTTGGGCAGCGGGTCTTTGGAGGAATCCCTAAGGGGTCCCCCTATTAAAGGGGTTTCTGTGGGGTGTCTCCCTAATATAGGGGTCCAGGGGTTTACCCCTGTACTTGGGGGTAGGGGGCACGCAGCCAGGGTGGGGGGGGGGGGGTTCAGTTTGGTTCGGGGTCGATGGTAGATTAGCAGTGCAGGAGGGGTGGGGGGGGGGGGGGTGTCATGTTGGCCGGCTGCCCGTTCGAGATGGCGGCCCACTAGCGGGATTCCCTGGGGAGCCCTCGTATTCCACGCCATTGCTAACCGGTTTGAGCTCCCAGGGGGATCGTAAACCGGTTGCAATTCAGCTCCGGTGGGTGAACATACGGTGGGATTCTCCGGTCCCTCAGCTGCGTATTTCGCAGTGGCGCACATTCATTGGCAGTGGGATTCTCTACTCCCGCCACCTGTCAATGGGATTAACTATTGTTAGTCCCATGTTGTCGGGAAACCCCCGGGCAGGTGTACGCTGCTGTCTGGAGCAGAGAATCCCAATGGCCAGAGAATTCCGAACATAGTCTCCCAAATGGAGATATTCCCCCAATGTATGTGTTTATAACTAATCCAAAAATATTTAAATCCTTATATGGTGACACAAAGCAATCAGCTGGATAAATGTTGGATAATTATTTTGTTAATAGAAGTTCCATGTGTCCCTTTTTAAAGTAGTTTCCTTTATAGAACAGTTCAATTGGAAAAGTCCATCTCTACTCCAGTGAATTATTGCTATCTTTCACAGTCTTCCTGTGACTCTGAGGAAGGTTTTCACTTGGTGGCAGTTTAAACATGCCTGGTCATGGAATTATTTCACTTTAATATACTATGAATATAATATCCTCTCCTCCATGTCCTCCATTGTTTATTTCAACTTGGACGTCCAGCATTGCACAGTCTGAAAAAGTAATGTTCTACCAGAGGGAAAGACTGAAACATCCAGTTGGGCTAATCCAAACAAACACATTTCTCCCTGCTCTGTCTCTCAAGGCAGTCAATGAGCTGCAATGAGAATCAAATGTACCTCCAATAATGCACCCGAATGAAATGTGTTTGCTCATTAGCATATTCCTTGATGTTTCAGGGCTGGATTCAGCCCTTGGTTCAATCTGACATCCAAACATAATAGCAGGAAGCAGCAAGAACTATTTGATACATTGGCCAACTCCCCCCCCCCCCCCCCCCCCCCCACCCCTGGGTGCTCCAGGACACCGAGATGTCTTCACTAACAACTGAGTTAAATTGCTGGGCTCAGCACATACCAAGGATTGATGCTGGGATATTCCTCTGAAACGCAGCAACAAACCTGCGAGGCATTTAATCGGAGTTCAGCTAAAACCTTTCAATGAGAAATTAGTCTCAGCATTTCCGCACGTTATTGATGGTCCACTTTGCACACTGAAGTTTTGCAGCGTGGGAGAGGGATCAAGAAAATTGGTGCAGTTGCATCTTACTCGGCCATAACTGAATTTCCTGTCGGCTCATATTCCTGTGCAGCGCTGAAGTGAGGAGAGGACTGAGTCACCAACTCAGCTGGAGGAGGTTATGTGTAGGCAAGAACATTTGAGGTGGAAAATCAGGGGGAAATGAGAAGTAAAACAACAAAAGTTCTGAAAGGCAAAGAGAAGTGGATAGTTGGGTCAACAAAATAACATGAAGATGGAAGATTGTTAACTAAACTAGCGGGGGGGGGGAGGGAACTCAGTTTGAATCATTAGAAATTATACCTTCATGAAGTTGACCAAAGGTACAACGTAAACAGCTGTAAGACTAGATTATATAGATATCATCATCACTAAGTTGCTATTTCTAGTGACTGGAGAAAAATGCCAACACCAATATTTATTTAACTGAGATTGACGGACAGATTGATAAATAATCAATAAATCTGTTCTGTCAAAGCGGGGGTGTAACAGGCCACGGAGAGATAATTAAAGAGAGGGTGTGAAAGAGATATTGGAGCAGGAAATGACATATTGGACAATGGACTAAAGAGCAAGTTGTACCTATTAAATTATGCTTTCTAATTTCAGTTGTGCCAAAAACATGTTTTGTACAACAGGGATCAATCAGCATTTTCACAAAGACAAACAATTGCTGCCTTTCAGAAGCTGATTACAATAATTGAGTTCTGATGGAAGGTCACACAAACATTAGTTTCTCTCTCCACAGTTATTGCCAGATCTCCTAAGTATTTCCAGAACTTTCTGTTTTTACGTCTAATTAAAATAATCCAGCTTTCTATATTATTGCTCATTTTCATTTGCATTAATCTGATTATAGTCTCGTTCACGTCAATTATTGTACTGTCACATTACCGGATTGCACATTGTCACATTGCACTTTGAAATAAAAACAGTGGGGCTAATTACTTCTCTCTGTGTTTCCATTGCACTAGTGGTGGTTGTGTGTTCGTGAAGCAAAATGTAGTAATAATAATCTATTAACAATCTTTATTAGTGTTTAGCACAGGGCTAAATCGCTGGCTTTGAAAGCAGACCAAGCAGGCCAGCAGTATGGTTTGATTCCCGTACCAGCCTCCCAAAACAGGTGCCGGAATGTGGCGACTAGGGGCTTTTCACAGTAACTTCATTTGAAGCCTACTCGTGACAATAAGCGATTTTCATTTTCATTTCATTTTCATTTCAAATGGACTGACATTAACAGTGCAATGAGGTTACTGTGAAAAATCCCTAGTCGCCACATTCCAGCGCCTGTTCGGGTACACTGAGGGAGAATTCAGAATGTCCAATTCATGTAGCAATCACGTCTTTTGGGACTTGTGGAAGGAAACCGAAGCACAAAGGAAACCCATGCAGATACAGGGAGAACGTGCAGTCTCCGCACAGTCAGTTACCCAAGCCGGGAATCGAACCAGGTCCCTGGTGCTGTGAAGCAACAGTGCTAACGATTGTGCTATCGTGCAGACAAATATAAAGATATTGTTGATCAGCAAACTGCTGAGAGGGGATATTGCTTGTGCAACTGGTACATCTCCCTTACAAATGGCTGACTACACATTTTTTCAGATTGCAATCATTAGGTAATAAATTGCCTTGTGGAGGAATTTCCCCAAACTGGGTATAGTGGTGTCATACATTGGTGAGATTTATTTTCCACCTAGGTTGACTGCTGTGTTAATTGTCCCTCCTTTATAACAGTGACTACAGAGCAAAAAATGCTTTGTTATCTACAAAGAGCTTTGGGATGTCTAAAGGCCGTGAAAGGTGCTATACATATTCCAGTTCTTTATTTATTTCCATAGAACGGGCAAGTGTTTAACTATTTACTGGTCAACGTTTCATAAAACGCAGCATAATACTTCAGCCAAATCATTTTCATGCAGTGTTCCATTATTTTCTATATTTAGTGGATAGTACAGACCTGTTACTGAATGCTTGTGGTGGTTATCACATTCGCCTCACAAGTGAACAGTCTCCAGTTTGAAACCGAACAGAAACATTTTCAAACGCTTTTCATTTCAGAATAAGAGAAGAGTTCCATTGTGCTGCCTGATTGAGTGGTACACAGCAACGGAAATTGACAAAGAACAGAGAAAAGTACAGCACCGGACAGACCCTTCGGTCCGGCAAGCCTGCGCCGACCATGCTGCCCATCTAACCTAAATCCTTCTACGCTTCCGGGGTCCGTATCCCTCTATTCCCATCCCATTTGTGTATTGTCAAGAAGCCCCTTAAACATCACTATCATCCCTGCTTCCACCACTGATGCACGATCAATTGCACAAAGACGAGAGTTGGATACAACTGAGGCTTTATTGCTCTAAGATGTGTGGCCTCCCACAGCAGCTGGTGAAATGGCTGCAGCATGAAGGACACACACATTTATACTCTGCCTACTGTGTGGAGCTAGCAGGTAGGGACTACCGACATACCTGTAGTACAGGTCCTACCATACATCACCTAATATAGGTACAACAGTGGTTTACCACATTCACCCCCTGTTAAGATTGAGTCCGGCTGGGGTGGTGGAGAACTATATACAACAAATTAATTATACATTTATAATATTGGAGAGAACAAAAATGTCTTTTGAAGTCCAGTGGACCAGTTAGAGGTTTAACCAGTCCGGGGCCTTGATGTGCCGCTGGGAGCGACGCAGTGGTGGCGGCGATGCAGATGCTGGTCTGATCTTCAGTGACTCCGGGAGCGTCGAAATCCTCTTCATCCTCGCGCGTGGGCAGGGGGAGGACGGATGGTCCTGTGGGGGTTGCTGCTGGGAGCGCCAGGGGAGGAGAGGGTGGCGCCGGGCCGGATGGGTGTGTGTGTATGGAACCTGCTGGTGCCAGGTCCCTGAGGGAGACAGTATCCTGGCGGCCGTCGGGGCAATTACACCCTCTCCTTCAACGGGTCCGCCTTGTGGAGTCGGATGTGCCTACGGAGCAGGACAGGTCCTGGAGCTGCGAGCCAAGTTGGGAGCGACACCCCGGATGTGGACTTCCTGGGGAAGGCAAAAAGACGTTCATGGGGTGTGTTGTTAGTGGTAGTGCACAGTAGTGACCGAATGGAGAGTAGTGCATCAGGGAGGACCTCCTGCCAGCGAGAGGCCGGGAGGTTCCTGGACCGCAGGGCCAGTTGGACGGCCCTCCATACCGTCCCACTCTCCCTCTCTACCGATCCGTTTCCCCAGGGGTTATAGCTTGTCGTCCTGCTGGAGGCGATACCCCTGCTGAGCAGGAACTGATGCAGCTCATCACTCATGAATGATGAACCCCTGTCACTGTGGATGTAGGCGGGGAAGCCGAACAGAGTGAAGATTGTGTCAAGGGCTTTAATGATGGTGGCAGACGTCATGTCGGGGCATGGGATTGCGAAGGGGAATCTAGAATACTCATCGACCACACTGAGAAAATACGTGTTATGGTCGGTGGAGGGGAGGGGCCCTTTGAAATCCACGCTGAGGCGTTCAAAGGGGCGGGAGGCCTTCACCAGGCGTGCATGGTCCGGCCAGTAGAAGTGCGGCTTGCACACCGCACAGACCTGGCAGTCCCTGGTGATTGTCCGTACTTCCTCAACAGAGTAGGGCAGATTGCGGGCCTTTATAAAATGGTACAACCGTGTGACTCCCGGGTAACAAAGGCTGTGGTGCAGGGCCCGGAGTCGGTCTACTTGTGTGTTGGCACATGTACCTCGGGATAGGGCGTCTGGGGCTCGCTGAGCTTGCCAGGGCGATACAAAATCTCGTAATTGTTGGTGGAGAGCTCGATCCTCCACCTCAAGATCTTATCATTCTTGATCTTGCCCCGCTGTGTGTTATTGAACATGAAGGCTACCGACCGTTGGTCAGTGAGGAGAGTGAATCTCCTGCCAGCCAGGTAATGCCTCCAATGCTGCACAGCTTCAATGATAGCTTGGGCCTTTTTTTCGACGGATGAGTTCCGAATTTCTGAGGCATGAAGGGTGCAGAAAAAGAATGCCACGGGTCTGCCTGCCTGATTGAGGGTGGCGGCTAGGGCGACATCTGATGCGGCGCTCTCTACTTGAAACGGCATTGTCTTGTCTACTGAGTGCATCCCGGCCTTGGCGATATCGGCTCTGATACAGGCGAAGGCCTGTTGTGCCTCAGCCGTCAGGGGAAAATGAGTGGACTGTATGAGTGGGCGGGCCTTGTCCGCATAGTTTGGGACCCACTGGGCGTAGTATGAAAAGAACCCCAGGCATCGTTGAGGGCCTTGGGGCAGTGGGTGAAGGGAAGCTCCATAAGGGGGCGCATGCAGTCGGGATCTGGCCCCAGAACTCCGTTCTGCACCACATAGCCGAGGACGGCTAAGCGGGTTGTGCTAAACACGCACTTCTCCTTGTTGTAGGTCAGGTTTAGGAGAGTGGCGGTGTGGAGAAATTTGGCAAGGTTGGCATCGTGGTCCTGCTGATCATGGCCGCAGATGGTGATGTTGTCTAGGTAAGGAAACGTGGCCCGCAAACCGTACCGGTCGACCATTCGGGCCATCTACCTTTGAAAGACCGAGACCCTGTTGGTGACAGGGACCCTGAGGAAGTGATAGAGGCGACTGTCTGCCTCGAAGGCAGTGTATGGACTGTCCGATTTACGAATGGGGAGCTGGTGGTAGGCGGATTTGAGGTCTACCATTGAGAAGACCCAGTACTGCGCAATCTGATTGACCATATCAGATATGCGTGGGAGGCGGTATGCGTCGCGCTGCATGTACCGATTGATGGTCTGGCTGTAGTCTACGACCATTCTGTGTTTCTCCCCAGTTTTAACTACTATCACTTGGGCTCTCCAGGGGCTGTTGCTGGCCTCAATGATGCCTTCCCGAAGCAGCCGCTGCACCTCGGACCTGATGAAGGTCTTGTCCTGGGTGCTGTACCGTCTGCTTCTGGTGGCGATGGGTTTGCAATCCGGGGTTAGATTTGCGAAGAGGGAAGGCGGATCGACCTTTAGGGTCCCGAGGCCACACACAGTAAGGAGTGGTAGGGGCCCGCCGAATTTGAGGGTTAGGCCCTGGAGGTTGCACTGGAAGTCCAGGCCGAGTAGTCGGGCAGCGCAAAGGTTAGGGAGGATGTAGAGGCAGAAGCCGCTGAATTCTATGCCCTGGACCGTGAGTGTGACCGTACATTACCCCCGGATCCCCACGGAATGGGATCCAGAGGTCAGGGAGATTCTTTGGTTGGCAGGGTGTACTGCGAGGGAGCAACGCCTTCCCGTATCTGGGTCGATGAAGCTTTCTGTGCTCCCGGAGTCCAGCAGGTAAACGAGGGGCGTGTCCATTGATTTTCACGCTGGTCGATGCGGTGGCCAGGTTGTGTGGACGAGACTGGTCGATGGTCACTGAGGCGAGCCGTGGTCGGTCATCGCTGGTGTCGGATGATGGGGAGCCCGGGGGGCACAGGTCCTGGAATGCTGGCGGTGCCCATGTGCCGTGGGGGAGGTAAGATGGCGACGCCTGATGATCTTGAGGAGAACAAAATGGCGGCATCCATGGGCCGCACGTCGCAGGTGGCCCCTTCTAACAGTCGCTTGCGTATGAGGTCTGACACAATCCCCGTAACAAAAGCGTCCCGCATAAGGAGGTTGGAATGTTCAGTGGCCGTAACGGCCTGACAGTCACAGTCCCGGAAGAGTGGGATTAGGGCCCGCCTGAAGTCTTCTATGGACTCACCAGGGAGTTGAGAGCGAGTGGCGAGTACGTGCCTGGCGAAGAGCGTGTTCGTCTTCTGAGCGTAATTTTCTTTGAGAAGCGTCATGGCTTCAGCGTAGTTTGGCGCGTCCTGGATCAGAGGGAAGATATTGGAGCTCAACCTTGAGTACAGTATCTATATTTTCTGAGTCTCCGAGACAGGGCTTGGCTCCGTGTTGATGTACGCCTCGAAACAAGCTAGCCAGTGCTGGTCGATGGTCACTGAGGCGAGTCATGGTCGGTCATCGCTGGTGTTGGATGATGGGGAGCCCGGGGGGCACAGGTCCTGGAATGCTGTCGGTGCCCATGTGCCGTGGGGGAGATAAGATGGCGGCGCCTGATGATCTTGAGGAGAACAAGATGGCGGCGTCCATGGGCCACACGTGGCAGGGGTTGAACAAGATAGTAGCGCCCATGGGCCACACGTGTTGTGTGGAGGGCAAGATGGCGGCGCCTTTTGGCGTTGCTTGATTGCGGATCCAGCTGCAGGCGATCTGGCTTGATACTGAGGTCCACCTTTTGAAAATCTTAGAGCAATAAATTGATGCACCATCAATTGCACAAAGACGAGAGTTGGATACAACTGAGGCTTTATTGCTCTAAGATGTGTGGCCTCCCACAGCAGCTGGTGAAATGGCTGCAGCATGGAGGACACACACATTTATACTCTGCCTACTGGGCGGAGCCAGCAGGCAGGGACTACCGACGTACCTGTAGTACAGGTCCTACCATACATCACCTAATATAGGTGCAACAGTGGTTTACCACAACCACCTCCTCCGGCAGCGAGTTCCAGTCACCCACTACCCTCTGTGTAAAAAACCTCTCTTGCACATCTCCTCTGAACTTTGCCCCTAGCACCTTACACCTATGTCCCTTAGTAATTGACTCTTCCACCCTGGGAAAATGATTATGATTGCCCACTCCGTCCATGCCTCTCATAATTTTGTGGACACCTAACAGATCACCCCTCAACCTCTGTCATTCCAGTGAGAACAAACTGTGTTTATCCAACCACTTCTCATAGCTAATGCCCTCCATACCTTGCAACATCCTGGTAAACCTCTCCTGTACCCTCCCCAAAGCCTCCACATCTTTCTGGTAGTATGGTGGCTAGAATTTAACACTTTCCAAGTGTGGCCTAAATAAGGTTCTATGCAGCTGCAGCATGACTTGCCAATTATTATACTCAATGCCCCAGTTTGGTGATCTTCCCTTGATGTGTCAGAAGAAGTTTACAGAAGGGCTGCAGCGGGAATTGGCTTGGTCATGCTTGCAATTACCCACTGCCGTGCTTGCAGAGACAGGCGTAGCTACGTGGGAATGTCCAAAGCCAACTCCATTCAACAGGGTACAAGTTCTTCAGGGTGATGGGTACCACCTGCAGTGAAACTGATCTTTCAATAAATTTCACCACATGGTTAGTCAATGTCACAGCTGCCCAAAGCTTTTATGCTTCTAGGTTTTTCCAAGCTTCCAGAGGGCAATATAGCTGAAATATATGTCAATACATAATGCACAGAAGCAGCAAACTGATTTGTTTACCAGAGCTAAAACTTTGGCTCTGAATCTGCTTGGGGGATATCTCATGCCTTACACCACATTGTTTACACTTTATCCTGCATCCATCAGTTTGAAAAGTTTTTGCACCTCAAATTGCTGAAAGTACCGATACTACTTTCATATGATGGGAAAAGCAGATAATAGGGGTGGCATGGTGGTACAGTGGTTTGCTCTGCTGTCTCACAGTGCCAGGGACCCGGGTTCAATTCTGGTCTTGGGTGACTGTCTGTGTGGAGTTTGCTCATTCTCCCAGGTCTGTGTGGGATTCCCCTGGGTGCTCCGGTTTCCTCCCACATTGTGTGTGCAGGTGAGGTGGATGAATTGGCCATGTTAAATTGCCCCTTCATATCCAAAAGCATGTAGGATAGTTAAGGGATTATTGGGATAGGGCAGGAGAGTGGGACTGGGAGAGGGGCTCTTTCAGAGGGTCTGTGACTCGATAGGCCAAATGGAGAGCTTCTGCACTGTAGGGATTTAATGATAATAGGATGTCTAGTTTGCCTGTTGATTCAATGGCCTTGTGAGATGCAATAAGAGAGATGAGATGCGTTCCATCTTCTGGGACACCTGGCCACAACTCACATTCAGGTTATCCCTCATCTGCCAATTATGAAGCAAGTAATCACATTGTTCATCGCCTAGCTGACTTGATTGATCATTGTCCACTGTTTACTGAAAGTGAGAGCTGACAATCGTACAGCAAGGGCAACGGGCCTCTGAGATCTTATTGAACAATGGGACGAACAGCTAGCTGCTTAAGCAATGAGATTTATGGATAGGGAAAGAAACAGAGCAATGACTGGCAATGAAATAGGCTGAGTTACAAATGAGGTACAATAAGAGAAATAGCAAGTGCGAAATAGAGATTTGAATAACACCACAAGAAAAATGAGATTGAAAAGAAAAGAAAAAAGAACTTTAAACTTCTCATTTATAATCCTCCAATAGCAATCTATGACCTGTAAGAATAAAACTCAGCAGTTTCCAATGATACCCTCTCTGGGCCAGAATGGTTGAGCATTAGCGTTGCAGGACTTTAATCTACTCAGTAAAAGGATCCTTACAAAATAATAATATAATAACTGTGGCGAGTGTACGGACGAATAGGACAACATCGGACTATTTTAGGCTGCATCGGAGAACGAGACAGGGATGCCCCCTCTCCCTAATGTATTCACATTAGCTATAGGGCCGTTGGCAATTGCACTGAGAGCTTCAAGGGGCTGGAAGCGGCTGGTCCGGGGCGAGTGGAACACAGAGTCTCACTTTACGCAGATGACTTGCTCCTGTATGTATTGGACCCAGCAGAGGGGATGGAAGAAATCATGAGGATTCTGGGATAATTTGGCCGGTTTTCGGGGTACAAACTAAATATGGGGAAAAGTAAGATGTTTGTGGTCCAGGCAAGGGGAGAGAGGCGACTGGGGGAACTGCCGTTTAGAGTGTTAGGGGGAAGATTTAGGTATCTCGGCATCCAAGTGGCATGGGAATGAGAACAGTTGCACAAACTTAATCTGGCCCGATTAGTAGACCAAATGAAGGACGATTTCCAAAGGTGGGACGCGCTCCCGTTGTCACTAGCTGGGAGGGTCCAGACAGTGAAGGTGACAGTCCTTCCGAGATTCCTGTTTGTGTTCCAGTGTCTCCCCATCTTTATTCCACGGTCCTTTTCTAAATGGGTTAACAAAGAGATCACTGGCTTTGTAGTGGGCGAGTAAAGAAGGGGATGCTTGAGTGGAGCCGGGGAGAGGACGCGCTGGTGCTGCCAAACTTCAGTAACTACTATTGGGTGGCGAATATAGGCATGATCAGGAAGTGGGTGGTGGGGGTAGGGTCGGCATGGGAGCATATGGAGGCGGCTTCATGTAAAGGCACCAGCCTGGGGGCATTGATAACGGCGCCTCTGCCATTCCCGCCGGCACGGTACTCCACCAGCCCCGTGGTGGTGGCGGCCCTGAGTGTCTGGGGGCGATGGAGGAAGCATGTGGGAGCGGAGGGAGCATCGGCCTGGTCTCTAATTTGTAATAATCACCGGTTTGCCCCGGGGAGGATGGACGGGGGGTTTTGGAGATGGCAGATGGCAGGGAGTGAGAGGATGGAGATATGTTTATAGAAGGGAGCTTTCGTAGCTTGAGGGAGCGGGAGGAGAAATTTGTATTGGCGAGGGGAAATTAATTTAGGTATCTGCAGATGTGGGACTTCCAAGTAGGCTGATCTCAACCTTCCGATTCCTACCACCAAGGGGGATACAGGAGAGAATAGTTTCCAGAGTGTGGGTGGGAGAGGGAGGGTCTCTGACATCTATAAGGAACTCATGGGGTCAGAGGATATGCAGACTGAGGAGCTGAGGTGCAAGTCGGAAGAGGAGTTAGGAGGAGAGATAGAGGATGGTCTCTGGGCGGATGCGTTGAGTAGAGTCAACGCGTCCACAACATGTGCCAGGCTCAGCCTGATACAGTTTAAGGTCGTTCACCGGGCCCACATGACAGTGGCCCGGATGAGCAGGTTCTTTGGGGTAGAAGATAGGTGCGCAAGGTGTGCGGGAGGGTCAGCGAACCATGTTCACATGTTTTGGATGTGCCCAAATTTCTGGGGATTCTGGCAGGGGTTTGCAGACGTCATGTCCACGGTGTTAAAAACAAGGGTGGCACCGAGTCCGGAGGTGGCGATTTTCAGGGTGTCATAAGAAGCGGGAATCCAGGAAAAGAAAGAGGCAGACGTTCTGGTCTTTGCCTCCCTGGTAGCCCGCAGACGGATATTATTAGCTTGGAGGGACTCAAAGCCCCCGAAGTCGGAGACCTGGCTATCGGACATGGCTAGCTTTCTCTGTTTGGGGAAAATCAAGTTCGCCTTGAGAGGGTCAATGTTAGGGTTCGCCCGGAAGTTCGTCGACTTCTGTGCGGAAAATTAATCGTCAGCAGAAGCGGGGGGGGGGGGGGGGGGGGGGGTTAGTTTAGCTTAGAGTAGGGGGTTAATAAAGGTGGGACCTGTAACGGAGGAAGCAGGCATTTCCAATATGTTTATAGACTCATGAACATTGTTTATTTTGTTGTTGTTGTAAAACCAAAAATTCCTCAATAAAATGTTTAATAAAAAAAATAATACAATAATCTTTATTGTCACAAGTATAACACTGCAATGGAGTTACTGTGAAAAGCCCCTAGTCGCTGCATTCCAGTGCCTGTTCGGGTACAATGAGGGAGAATTCAGAATGTCCAAATTACCTCACAGCACGGGGGTTCTCCGCCCCGCCACATTTCCGTTTCACCCTGCCGGCAGGATGCTCTGTTATGCCGGCTGATCAATGGGGTTTCCCATTGTGGGGTAGCCTCACGCCGTCGGGAAACTCCCGGGCTGCCGGAAAAACGGAGCATCCCGCTCGCGGAGAATCCAGCCCCACGTCTTTCGGGACTTGTGGGAGGAAACCAGAGCTCCCGGAGGAAACCCACGCAGACATGGGGAGAACATGCAGACTCCACACAGACAGTGACCCAAGCCGGAATCAAACCTGGGACTCTGGCGCTGTGATGCAACAGTGCTAACCACCGTGTTACCGTGCCACCCAACATTAAGAGAGTCAGTTAGCTCTGTTGGTTCGCAATGTGGAGCGATGCCAACAGCGTGGTTATTCATGAAGGATCTATGTTCTCAATCTTGCCACTCGCGTGAGGTGTGGTGACACACAGATTAAATTACCACCAGTCAGCTCTCAAGGGGGAGAGCAGACTCTGGGACTGTGGCAACATTTACATTTGCACAATATTACGTAGCAGCCCTAACATTCTGAAGAAAGTCTAATTTGTATTGGCTCCACAAATGTAACTTGAAACTGAAGGGGGAGTTCAAATTGCTTTTTGCAAATTGTGCCAATTCCTAATTCACAGGGTACCACTTCCTCACCACTGGGCTGCTCACACATTAATGATGGCATTGGCATTTGAATTAAATCCGCTGCTATTTCCCCAGAATATTCAGGATATGCCAACCTGGGACCCTGGTGCTGTGAATATCCCAACGGAAAATGAACAGCAGCCTGATAGGACACTGTGATTCTTTCCTCTTAATCCAGGATGCTACTGATGGTATTGGAGTGTCCATCCAACTCTTGAGACACAACCTTCTAGCATTCAGAAACTACAATAGGCTTCACTCCATTGACATCAGTAATAAGAAGCACAGGATCATCCATGCTTAGGCAGGATTCATAATTTTAATGCAAGTTTCTGTTCTTGGGTTAGTTGGAGGGGCGAAAGAAGGCCATGGCCATTTACTGCTATAGACACCCTATTCATGGTCAAAGATAAATGAGGCAGCTGCAATGTGGCCCATGAAGCAACAGACTAATAGTAAAAATACAATTGCCATCTCAAATCGCTGCACCAGATGTCTCAACACTTTTGGCACTGCCTTGCTACACTGTCATGCTCGTGCCTCCCCAACCTTCTCTCCTCCTGAAAAGCTAACTCCTTGTTCAAGTTCTTGGTCATCTGTCTATTATCTCCTTATAGGAGTTGGTGTCAAATTCTAGGTTCCTGTAAAGCATTTTGGGACATTTTATTGCATTCAGGACTCGGTATAAATGCAGGTTATTGGTGCTTCACTTCATAATCTCAAGGGACCAGAAAATGGAGGATTAAAAACCTACAATCAAAGCTATACCAGGGTGAATATGTAGATGCTGTAACATTTACGTAGGAGGGAGAGGATGAATGCAAGATTGCTTTTATTATTCATAAGACATCTAAGCCTAGAACCTAGTTTCAGTATTGACCTTAGTGCTGTCAACGAATGCTTTATAACAATGTGGCTAGTCTGCTTTACTGCATGATTCCAGTTCAGTTTCCACCTGACCTGAAGCACATACGCTGTTGTATGCTATTGCCTCCAAGCAAGATAGCAGCTTGTTTTGTTCATTGTTACCCCTGGATTACAACTGACGTAAACTGAAGCCTTGCCACATTCTACTAATAGTAAGCTCTAATTCGCCCGTAGACAAATGTCACAGCCGAGACAGTTATCAGGATTCTGAAAGGATCTTCTGCTTCACTGAATTTCTATTACCAGTAAGTTCATGGCCATGGGGATTGCTTTCATTGCCTCCCTGCTGCTTGACCTACTGGAGGAGGCATGAGGGAAGGGGAGGGGCTGTTAGAGATGTCAAAGACCACAATAGGCATATTATTTGGACCCGCTGTTATGTCACTCACTGTACCCACAGGCTTGTTTACCTGGTAATAATTGAAGAGGTTGCGATCCAGCAGGGAGTTAATTACAATGTTGAGGAGCGCAGGAGGAGGCATCTGTCAGCATCATAAATCCAACATTAAAGCTGTGCAACAAAACTCTGAATAAGTACACATTAACTACATCTAGTGCATCAGCCACAGGCGCCTTGAATGATCTTGTCCATTCTAAAACCCTACAAAACAGACTTCCATACAATGGCACAGAGATTCACAAGCATCAAAATGCGAGGCTGTCCAATCAATTGCTTTTAAATCACAGTTAGTGAGTAGGCTTGGTGTCACTAGTACTGTTTGCAACATAAATTGACATATGCACTAACTGACCAGGCTGTTTCAGTGTTCTGTGCAATCACCAGCAAACATCCTCACTTCTGTTCTAATGATAAAAGGGAAACTATTGATAGCATAGGTGAAGATGAATGGGGGATGGGGGATGGGGGGGGGGGGGGGGGGGGGGAGTCACACAAGGAAATCATGTGAGATAAGATAATACATGGTTGTGACATAGCTAATGCTAACCTGAATGTGTCAGGAAGGGACAGAGCATAAAAACCTGGTAATTGTGTGCAGCAGCAGGTAAGGGCAAGAAATATTCCACTGAGAAAGAAAGATTATGAGAAGAATGTACTATCCATAGCTAACCAAAGATGTTAAAGATAGTACCAAATTGAAATAAAAAGAAGCCAATATTGTGAAGATTAATGGTCGGTCAGAATATTAGACAGGTTTTAGAAACCTGCAAAGAATGACTAATAACAATGATGGAGAAATAAAGTATGAGAGAAAGTTAGCTAAAAATCTAAAAACAGATGGTAAGAGATTTGACAAGTATTAAAGAAGAAAAAGAGTAACTAGAGTGAGTGGTTTCCTTTGAAAGTTGAGACTGGAGAATTAATAATGGGAAACAAGGAAATAGTGATGGCATTGAGCATGCACTTTATGTCTTCATTGCTGCACGTACAAAAACATCCCAAGAATATTTGATCATTGAGCTGGTTTAGCTCACTAGGCTAAATCGCTGGTTTTTAAAGCAGGCCAGCAGCACGGTTCGATTCCCATACCAGCCTCCCCAGACAGGCGCCGGAATGTGGCGACTTGGGGCTTTTCACAGTAACTTCATTGAAGCCTACTCGTGACAATAAGCAATTTTCATTTTCAAAAGAGAGGGAGGAACCAAAAACAATCACAATCAGTAGTGGAAAGACATTGGACAAACTATAAGAGGCTGCTATGTCCCCCATTTAACAGATCCATTTACCCGCCCCCGGCATTCTCCTTCCACCTGCACCCCTCCCTCCAGCCACTTACCTGCTGTTGATCTTTTCATTCAGAACTGTTGGCATGAGATTGACTGTCTCAATTTCTCTGCTCCTCTCACCTACTCTAATCTGTCACCTCTGAACTGGCTGCACTCCTCTCTTTTAGGTCTAACCCTGACTTTGTCATTAAACCCGCCAACAAGGGTGGGGCTGTTGTTGCCTGGCTTACTGACCTCTAACTCTCAGACTCTTCCTCCTACCTCCCCCTGGACCATAACCCACACAACCCGAGCATCAAGCCATTGTTTCCAGGACTGTCATTGAGCTCATCCCCTCTGGAGATCTTCGTGCCACGGCTTCCAACCTCATAATATCCCAACCCTGGACAGCCCGCTTCTACCTCCTCCCCAAAACCCACAAACAGCAGGCCCATTGTGTCAGCCTGTTCCTGCCCCACCAACCTCAATTCTTCCTATCTTGACTCCATACTCTTTCCTCTTGTCCAGTCCCTTCCAACCTACATTCGTGATTCCTCCGATGCCCTGCATCATATCAACAACTTCCAGTTCCCCGGCCCTAACCGTCTCCTCTTTACCATGGATGTCCAATCCCTCCATACCTCCATTTCCCACCAGAATGGTCTGAGGGCTCTCTGCTTCTTCCTCGAACAGAGGCCTGAACAATCCCCATCCACCAGCACTCTCCTCCGTCTGGCTGAAATTGTCCTCTCACTCAACAATTTCTCCTTCAACATGTCGCATTTCCTCCAAACCAAAGGTGTGGCGATGGGTTCCCACATGGGTCCAAGTTTTGCCTGTCCCTTTTGAGGTATATGGAACACTTCTTGTTTCAGTCCTACTCCGGACCATCCCACAACTCATTAATCGGGTATTAAAGTCAGGAAATATTGTTGCCGTTGCAATGGGCCTTGGAAACACCATGGGCAGAATTCTCCGACCCGCCGCAGGGTCGGGGAATCGCCCGGGGCCGGCGTAAATCCCGCTCCCACTGTAGCCGGAATTCTCCGCCACCCGGGAATCGGCGGGAGCGGGAATCGCGCCCCGCTGATCGGCATGCCCCCCACGGCGATTCTCCGGCCCGCGATGGGGCAAAGTCGTGCCGCTGACAGGCCAATCCTGCCGATGTGGTTTAATCCACCTCTGTGCCGGCGGGATTGGTGGCACGAGCAGGCCCCCGGGTCCTGAGGGGGTCGCGGGGTGATCTGACCCTGGAGGGTGCCCCCATGGTGGCCTGGCCCGCGATCGGGGCCCACCGATCGGCGGGCAGGCCAGTGCCGTGGGGGCACTTTTTTTCTTCCGCCGCCGCCACGGCCTCCACCATGGCGGAGGCAGAAGAGACCCTCTACCGCGCATGCACCGGTAGTGACGTCAGCGGCCGCTGATGCTCCGGCGCTTGCGCGGACTCACGTCGGCCGGCGAAGGCCTTTCGGCCAGACCCGACCCTGGCCAGCGTAGCGCCAAAGGCCATTGGCGCCAGTCGGCGTAGTGGGAGCCTCTCTGGCGCCAGCTTAGCCCCTAAAGATGCGGACAATTCCGCACCTTTGGGGAGGCCCGACGCCGGAGTGGTTGGTGCCACTCCGCTACGCCGGGATCCCCCGCCCCGCCAGGTAGGGGAGAATTGCGCCCCATATTTCTACTATTTCCAATTTTGGTCTCCTTGTTTACAAATAAGAAAATTGCATTGGAAGCCGTTCAGAGAAGGTTCACTTGACTGAATCCTCAGATGAAGGGCTTACCTACTGAGGAAAGGTTGAACAGGTTGGGCCTACACCTGTTGGCGTTTAGAAGAATGAAAGGTGATCTTATTGAAACATATAAGATTCTGAGGGAACTTGAGAGTTTGGGGGCTGAGAGGGTGTTTCCTCTTGTGGGGAAGTCTGGAACTAAGGGACAGAGTTTAAACAATAGGGCTGTCCTATTTCAGACTGAGATCAGGGGCATGTTTTTTCTCTGAGGGCCATTGGCCTTGGTCTGTGGAATACTCTTCCACAGAGAGCACTGGAGGCTGGGTCATTGAACATATTCAAAGCTGAGTTAGTTACATTTTTGATAGACAGAGAAGTTATAGGTTATGGGGGGAAGAAAAGAAAGTGGAGCTGAAACTACAATCAGATCTGCCAAGACCGGAACGAATGATGGAGCGGGCTTGAGGGGCCGAATGGCCTATTTCCACTCCTAATTCTTATGTTCCTTTGTTCTAATGGTTGAAGAACTCTGCTTGTAATGTTCTGAGAGTTAAAATGACTCCAACAACCACAACTATCTTCCTTTGTGCTTGATATGGTTCAAATAAATGGAGAGTCTTCTCTGATTCCTATTGACTTTGATATTTTGCAGGGTCCTTAATGTCACACTTGGTCAAATGCTGCTCAAGGGCAGTCACTCTCACCTCATCTCCAGAATTCAGCTCTTTTATCCATGACCAAGACAGCAAAGCGCTCAGGAGCTGAGTTGCTTGAGTAGAATCCAAACTGAGCAGCAACGAGCATGCTTTTTGTGCACAGTCCATACCTAGGAAATGTTCCACATTATCAGATTGAATCCAGTGTTGTAGTTATACTGGAACAGCTTGGCTAGAAACATGGCGAATTGTCAACCACATGTTTTCAGCACCACAGTTCAAATGTTTTTGAGGCCCACAACCTTTGTTGTATCCAATGCACTCAACCGTTTCTTAATAAGGGGCTGGATTTTCCGCCCCGCCGCGCCAGATTTCTGGTTCAGCACGCCGGTGGGATGCTCTGTTTCACCGGCTAGTGAATGGGGTTCCCCATTGTGGGGCAGCCCCACGCCGTCGGGGAACCCCTGGGCTTCCGGCAAAACAGAGCCTCCTGCCGGCGGAGAATCCAGCCCAAGATGTGGATTGGATCGAATTTTCTGAAGTCTACCATTTGTGATGCTGGTTGCCTCCAGAGGAGGCCGAGATTAATGGTCAGCATTTCTAGCTGGAGATGGTTGCAAATGCTTCAGCCTTGCCTTTGCACCATTGTGCTGGACCGTCCCATCGTTGAGGATGGTGGTGTTCACGGAGCCTCTCGTTACTTGTTACTTAGCTACCATCATGCATGACTGGAAGTGGAAGGGTGGCAGAACTTTGGTTGGTTGTGGGATTGCTGAGTCTACTGCATGCTGCCTCTGCTGATTGGTATGCCAATAGTCCTGTGTTGCAGATTCACCAGGTTGACTTCATTTTTAGATATGCTTGTTGCTGCTCCAGGCACTGTTCATTGAACCAGGACAGATCCCCCAGATTGATGGTAATAATAGACTGAAGGATATGTTGGCCCAGTTGGTCAAGGATGAATACACTTCTGCTGTGGTTAATGGCCCACAGCACATCATGGATGTCCAGTTCTAAACTGCGATATTTGTTCTGAATCTACACCGTTTAGCACAGTGGAAGCTGTCGCCAGTAAGGAAATGGGAATTGGGCTCTACAAGACTGTGCAGTGTCTATTCCTGTAAATGTTAGCATGACTAACCCGATCTGTGACAACTAGTTTCGTGAATGAAGTCACTTAGGATTTTCCCTCTTGTTGGCTCCCTCACCAACTACTGTAAATCCAGCTTGGCAGCTAATTCCTTCAGAACACAGCTCAGTCAACTGTGGAGCGACTGAGCCACTCTGCGCCCTGGGGATTGAAGCCCCAACCCAGATACATTTAGGTGCCCTGGCTACCCTCAGTACCTATTTCAAGTGGTGTTCAATATGGAATTAGATTCATCAGCTGAGCGAGGATAGGTAAGTGATAGTCAGCAGGTTTCCTTGACCTTGAACTTGAAGTCATGAATGAATGTTGAGGCACCATACCTGGTCCGGTAAGAGAAGAGACTGGGGCCTTGGCTGTAAGGTATGATTATGTCAAGTTGGTGCTTGAATAGTCTTGAGACAGCTTTCCCAATTTTGACAGAAGCGCCCCAGATGTTACGAAGAAGGACTTTGCAGGGTCAACAGCTGGGCTGTTCTCGGAGGCAGGTAGTCCTTCTTTGACTTTTTCATAGTCGTTTGATACAACTGCCCAGTTTTCTAGGTCATGTCACAATCAACCACATTGCTGTGGATCTGGGGTGCCATGTATGTCAGACCATGTAAGGATGGCAGATTTCCTTCCCTAATGGATATTTGGAATTTAGAGAGGATTTTATGACAATCCAGTAGCTTCTCAGTCAAAATTTCTGGAATGGTCATTTTATTCAGATTTATTCAGTTAACTGAATTTAAGAACTCAGATGACATGGTGGGACTTGAACTCATGTCTCCAGGTCCTCAGTCCAGGTCGCTGGATTATCCATCTAGTAACATAACCATTAAGTAGGTCAATATCACAGCTCTGGCTGTGGCTGTGATGGTGCCGTATCTTTAAAATCAGTCTCTTCTTGCTGTTCCTCCACCACCTGGCCAGGTTCGACCTCTTGTGCAGCTGAAAGGAAAAAGATACAAGGGAAACAACAGGAGACTGAGGGTAATGGCTAGCTTGTTGTAACCCCCACGAGACCCATGGGAAGACCCGATTAATCTCTCCATATGCCTCATGGAGTACAAGTTCTCTCACTGAGGGGCAAAGGCCCATCAGCAGGGTAGTTAAATCTGGCCTAGGTATGAACTGAGCTGCAGTGTATGCCTGACTAGAACTGGAACAGTTACTTGTAAATACTTAACTTTTGGTAATAAACCATTCTTTTGACTCTCCTTTCCGGGCTCCTCTGTGACTACTAAATTGGCGATGAGGATGGGATTCGAGCCCATGCCCGTTGCCCACAAGAAGAACCATCTTCCAACGACGTCACTCCATAGGGGATCGGACACCAGGATGCGAGAGGTGGCAGATTCCAACTCAGAAATGGAGTCCCAGGAATCCAATGCTTCCAACAGTGACCCGGCACCCACCCCCACTGTCTGAAGTTTTCAAGTCCCTGCAAAGGAGGTAAAGCAGGAGGACATCTGCTCCTCTTTGCCTGTGGCTACACTTATAGTAGATGCAGGACTGGGTTGAAGGGCATAAAGTGTGCTCGGGAACATGGGGCTGGATTCTCCGTAGCCCCGCGCCGAAACCGCGTGCAGCGCGGGGGCGGAGAATCCAATTTCACACCGAAATCAGGCCCGGCGCCGGTCCGGCGATTCTCTGGGACCCAAGAATTGGTGTGATCGCGGAGTACTCCGCGCGGATGTGAGCCCATTGCCAGAGGCCAGCCCTGCGATCCTCCGCTCCCGACCAGTCGAGTTTCCGACAATGTGGAACTGACCTGCTATTTCTGGTCGGGATGTTCGCTGTGGACTCAGACCGCGGCCGCCCTGATGGACGGGTGGGGGAATCGGACACTGGAGGGGGCCTTATAGGCTTCTGGGGGACAGATCGGCCCAGTCAGTTCTTTGGGCGTGCAGCCAATCAGGGGGCTCTAATTTCTGTGTCCGCCTCCGGGGTCTGCGTCCGCCATGTCGCTCGGCATGGCTTCTGGAGGCTGCCGCCGAGCGCATGCGCGGACTCAAAACGGGAAGTGCGGAGACCCATATCTGCAGCTAAAGCTGCATGAATCACTCTGGGTCACTGCTAGCCCCCTGCGGGGAATTGAATCATCTCCACTTTTTCCCAGGAATTTTCAGAGTAAAACACCAGTGTTTTTACGCCAGAGACTTGGTCCCATTTTTGGAGAATCCAGTCCTTTGTTTCCTCGATGATCATCTGGGGGTTACCACCACTAGTGACTGATCCTTGGCCAAGTCGCTGTCGGGAGCCTTGGATGTCTGGGTCTCCATTTCCGAGTCCGCCACCTCGCGGATCTCAGTGTCGGGGCCCCCAGGAGGTGATGCCCCCAGGCCTGATTCATCACCCTGTGAACCTCATAGAGTATGAGCTCAGCAGAATAGTTAACTCAGGACCTTAAAAGCCGGTCTAGGTAGGAGCCCAGCTGCAGCATAGTGCCGACTGGGACTGTTACTTGTAAATACTTTACTTTTGGTAAAGTATTCTTTTGACTCCACTTTCCAGACTCCTCTGTGACTACCAAAATGCTGTGGTTCATTGGGTAACATCCTCATCTCTGAGTCACAAGCTTCTGAGATCAAGTCCAACTCCAGGACTTGAGCACAATAAACAAAATTAGCACTCCACTGTAGTACTGAAATAGTGTTGCTCTGCCAAGGGGGCTGTTATTTGGAGGTAATATTAAACAGAGACACCATCCAGTCATTCAGGCAGACAGAAAAAATTCAACTCTGAAGAACAGCAGGTGTCCTGGCTAATATTTAGCCCTCAATCAACATCACATTGGGCCCTAACTTCCTTGGAGTGACCATAGACGACGGATTGGCACGCAGTACCGACTTACATGAGCTAAAATTCCTGGCTCAGGAGATTTAGGCAGCGAAGCTTGCTCCTGGCTCCAGCATCAAAGTGTAAAAGAAAATGGAGTGAAGGAGGATACTTCCCTTTTTACAGCACTAGCTGTTGTAAAGCAAGTGAATTTAAAGGTCCCAGTTAAAATAAAATGCCTGGGAGAAGGTAAGAGGAAAGTGGATGGGTTGTGGGGGGTGGGGGCTTGGACATCAGGTGGGGTGGGGTTCAGACGTTTGGGGTTATAGAAGGTGGCCATTTGGTCCATCAATTCTGCACTGACCCTCAACTAGAGCACTCTACTTAGGTCTATTCCCCTGTCCACCCAGTCCTATCCCCGTAACCTGACCTTCACACCTCTGGACACTGAGGGGGTAATTTATCATTCCCATTCCACCTAACCTACACATCTTTGGACTGTGGGAGGAAACCGGAGCACCCAGAAGAAACCCACACAGGCACGAGGAGAAGGTGCAAAATCCACGCAGTCACTCAAGGTTGGAATTGAATCCTAGTCCCTGGTGCTGTGAGGCAGCATGCTACTGTGCCGCCCCCGATGGAGGACATCAGAGGTTGGAAGGGTTGGATTGTGTTGGAGGGGGTAGGGGTCAGGTCGCGCGTAGGTTGGGGGTCGGCTGAGGTCGAGTCAGAAGGGTGAGGGTGGAGTTGGGTGGTGTGGTCAGATTGGGGGCTTGTGGATGGCATGCGAGTCAGGACAGATTGAAAGGGGGTGGTCGTCATGTCATGTCAGGTCAGGTTGTGGGGGTAGGGTTTGGGTCAGATCACGGTGTTGGGGTAGTGTTGTGTCAGATTAGGTCGGGGGGTAGGGTTTGGATAGGGTTGGTGTTGGAGGTCAGGTCAGTGGGTGGGTGGGGAATTCTCTGGGGGTGGGGTGCTCAGTTGGGGGGATGTGGTGTTTGTGGGGAAGTCTCCTGGGGTTCGGCAGTGTGGGTTGTGTCCCATTCAAGGCTCGGTCTGGGTCTTTAAAATAGTTACACTGAAGTTAGAAATGGTTTTATTTCAGAGTAACTATTAACATAGCACTGGTAGAACCATCCAAAGTTAACAATTTAAATCGCTTTGTCCGTTACCTGGGAACATCCCAGAATGATTTCTCAGTGTATCTTTGGGGTACCCCCTAACCCAATGAACAAAGAACAAAGAAAAGTACAGCACAGGAACAGGCCCTTCGGCCCTCCAAGCCTGTGCCAACCATGCTGCCCGTTGAAACAAAAATCTTCTGCACATCTGGGGTCTGTATCCCTTTATTCCCATCCTATTCATGTATTTGTCAAGATGCCCCATAAATGTCACTATCGTTCCTGCTTCCACCCACCTCCTCCGGCAGCGGGTTCCAGGCACCCACTACCCTCTGTGTAAAAACTTGCCTCGTACATCTCCTCTAAACCTTGCCCCTCGCATCTTAAACCTATGCCCCCTAGAAATTGGCACCCCTATCCTAAGAAAACGCCTCTGACTATCCACTCTGTCTATGCCCCTCATAATTTTGTAGACCTCTATCAGGTCGCCCCTCAACCTCCGTTGTTCCAGTGAGAACAAACCAAGTTTATTCAACCTCTCCTCATAGCTAATGCCCTCCATATCAGGCAACCTCCTGGTAAATCTCTTCTGCACCCTCTCTAAAGCCTCCACATCCTTCTGGTAGTGTGGTGACCAGAATTGAACACTTTACCCCAAGTGTGGCCTAACTAAGGTTCTATACAGCTGAAACATGACTTGCCAATTTTTATACTCAATCCCCCGGCCAATAAAGGCAAGCTTTCTTGACCACCTTCTCCACCTGTGTTGCCCCTTTCAGTGACCTGTGGACCTGTACACCTAGATCTCTCTGACTGTCAATACTCTTGAGAGTTCTACCATTCACTGTATATTCCCTACCTGCATTAGACCTTCCAAAATGCAATACCTCACATTTGTCCAGATTAAACTCCATCTGCCATCTATCCGCCCAAGTCTCCAAATTATCTAAATCCTGCTGTATCCTCTGACAGTCCTCATCGCTATCCGCAATTCTACCAACCTTTGTGTCATCTGCAAACTTACTAATCAGACCAGTTACATTTTCCTCCAAATCATTTATATATACTACGAACAGCAAAGGTCCCAGCACTGGTCCCTGCAGAATACCACTAGTCACAGCCCTCCAATCAGAAAAGCACCCTTCCATTGTTACTCTCTCCCTTCTAAGACCTAGCCAGTTCTGTATCCATCTTGCCAGCTCATCCCTAATCCTGTGTGACTTCAACTTTTGTACCCGTCTGCCATGAGGGACCTTGTCAAAGGCCTTACTGAAGACCATATAGACAACATCCACTGCCCTACTTGCATCTTCAAGAGAGAAGTCTATATATATATCAGTCAATGTTGTACAATCTGTTTAATGTGGCTGTCATGGTTGAATAGCTGGCCGTGCACACAAGCTGCGAGATGTGGATTTGTGGCTTGGAGCAGTGCTAATTGTATGAGAGGGCAATGAAGCATGTTAGGTATGAGTCCTGATTGACAGAGATTGTTGGTCAGTGAGTGATAGGGATTAGTTGTATGAGCAGGGGCCGAATCAACTGGTGCAGCTAGTAAGATTTTGCATGTAAGAACACATTCACTGTCCTTGACCACTCATAGGTAGTTACAGAATTTCTTGTGGCCCTGCAACCAGGTCCTCAGGGCATGAATCTTGGCATTGATCTCTAAGGCTATCTGGTCCTTGTGCACAGAGGTGGCTTTGGAGGGGGTGGGAGCTAAATTTCCAGAATAGTGCCGAAGGTCAGACACTCAACATGTTATAGTCTGCGGGCAATGTTGCTGGAGGTGGGGGAGCAATGAAAGCGGCTACCCCCCTGACAGTGACAGATGGCTATTGAGTGCTAGTCTGGGGAAACCAGGAGGAACCTTCTAGCAGGGGACAGGCTCCATGCTGTAGGTGAAATCTGTCAGGTCCCTCAAAGTGGCTTCATGGCGGCACATTGAGAGGTTAAAAGATCTTCCTTTATTTAATTTTCCCCACCACCCTCCTCAAACTACCACCAGCCTCTGGAGCCTCTTTTGCCACTGGGTCATAGCTGCAACCAAAGACCATCCTGGAAAGGGGACTACCCTTCCACAATGATGGCCTAACAGCTGTGGGCACAGATAGTTTTAACATTTCACCTATCTTCAAAGGGTGCCTCCCTCTTGCCTTTTCATGCCTCCTGCAGGAACGCCCATTTCTCCCGGTCGACATCCTTCATCAGTTCCACCTCCTTCTCCGAGAACTACAGTGCAGTGTCTGAAAACTTTGGGTCGCACGCTCTCCTATCTCATGTCAGTCTTCAGTCTTTTGTTTAGATCATATTCTATTCAACTGCCCCCTGCCCCAGCCACAATGCACCCCCTCTTTAAGAGTGGCAGCATGGCTTCAAGTTGTGTTCGCCATTCACAATAATGTCCCCCTGCTGTTGTGTCCAGTTAACAAAAGCTTAGGTTATGGTTGGCTGGATGCAGAGACCGTGAAAATGAATGAGCAATGCAAAGTGCTACCTGCATTACAAACAGTGGACATGAGTTAATGGTATACGTTAGACCCCGCTTCCCCCAGGCTTGTTTTCAGAGGCTTCTGGTTTCAGCCCTTGTTCAGCTTTAGTGATATTAGTGAGGGTGAGGGAGCTAAATACTGTCCAGGATGCTACTCTTCTTCAAATTGTGCCATGGGATCTTTTATGTTCACCTCAGAGGG
Organism: Scyliorhinus canicula; assembly: GCF_902713615.1. Classification (NCBI taxonomy): domain Eukaryota; kingdom Metazoa; phylum Chordata; class Chondrichthyes; order Carcharhiniformes; family Scyliorhinidae; genus Scyliorhinus; species Scyliorhinus canicula. The sequence continues at coordinate 100,463,349 of NC_052149.1, forward strand.
CGGACGGCGCTTTCATTTAACACCTAAGCATAGGTTAGTTTCCCAGCCAGTATTCACACTTACAAGCAAAGTGTGCTATCCACTGGAATCAAAGAGTGTGCATGAAAGGGAAACAGTTGTGTACAATGCTTCAGATAGCACTTGGGTAGCACAAGGGTTTGTTGCATAGATTTATGCCCCTTAAAACTGTATAAATGTGAGGAACATCCTTATTATTTATCCTCTTTCTGATAAATGGCAAAATCTTCCCACTTAGCAGTGTACCAGTTGATGGTGATAACAGTCGTACTTAACATTTTAAAATTTGTGCTGGAGTAAGTTAACAGCTGAGAAGGTGGTTGTTCTGTATTTTAGAAACATATAAGGAAAGTTTAATTCATAAATATCCCTTGATATCCAGGAGAGATTAGTCCCACTGCCGCTCATTTTCTCCATCATTTAATTTTCGTCTGAAGTCATGATTGGGCACCGAATGTATGAGTCAAAACAGCACTCAGAGCAAAATCTTCTGGCTGTTCACGGCGGTTGGATCTCTGGTCCCGCCAATGGTGCACCCCTGCCAAGGGTTTTCCGGCGTGATGGGGGGATTGGGAAATCCCATTGACAGCGACCTGACCAGAAAATCCTGCTGCCGGCCACTCATGGGCCACTTCCCGCGGCCGAGAAACACGCCATGGGGAGGCCAGAGAATTTTGCCCTCAGTCAACGGGGCCTTAAGAGGGGACTGAACTGATTTATCTGAGCCCAAAACCAATTCCGTGCATACATTTCTGTCATGGGAATGTTGCTTTAAGAAATGTTTGGCTGCTCATGTTACTGCAGTGATGTCAGAGTGTGGGTGGAGCTGAGCTCTGGCTCTGCTTTTTAGTTTCACTTTGAGAAAAGCTTGGGTGGGTCTGTGTCTTTTTGGTTTCGTTTTCAGTGTTGGAGCTGAAGCCAGACAAAGCAGCTGTACTGTTATTCTCTCTGCCATGAAAAGACTGTCTCTTGATCATTTGGTGAATTCAGAATTATAAATGTTCTTAGTAGTGACTTTAACCTGATGTGCTTCTGCTGAAAGGTTTTTTTTTAAAAGTCTTCTGGATGTGAAAAAGGACAGCTTAAGAATTACTTAGTGTTGTATTCTTTGGGGGTTGTATTTGAATTAGTGGTTGCTAAGATGTTCACTGTATGTTTTAAAAAGGTTAACTTGGGTTCATAGAATAAACATTGTTTTGTTTTTAAAAATACTTTTCCATTTACGCTGTACCACACCTGTAAAGTGGGCCGTGTGCTCCCCAGACCACAATCTATTAAAAGTTGTGGGTCAGGTGAACTCCATGATACAATTTGGAGTTCTCTAAACCCTGGCCCATAATATTTCCCATCCATCTCACTGCACAGTGATAAGAGGTGGTGACACAGTGGCATTGTCACTGGACTAAAGATCCAAGGCAAGATATGGAGACCTAGGTTCAAATCCCACCATGGCAGATTGGGAAATTTGAATTCAGCAAAACAAAATCTGGAATTAAAAGTCTACTGGTGGCCATGAAACCATTGTTGACTGTTGTAAAAATCCATCTGGTTCACTAATGTCCTTCAGGAAAGGAAATGTGCTGTCTTTGTGACTCCAGATCCACAAGAATGTGGTTGAGTCTGAATTGGAGGGACGGGCAATAAATGCTGGCGGAACCAGCGGTGCCCATGTCCTGTAAAATGGAGACCCTGGCCTCTTTCATCATCTTCTTACAGCTTGGTGATACAATTTTGTAATTTCTTAGGGCAGAATTCTATGCTCACAATGCTCCCCCCCCCCCCCACCCACCCTCCACCATTAACTCTGAAGTGCTTCCTTTTTTGTGCACGTGTTATTTCTGACCACAGTTTTTTTTAAACACTGTTTATCTGTTCTGAAGTTCTTCTTTGAATGTCAATGTTTTCCACTGATTTCCTATAAGGACCCTACCACCTTAATGCTTCGTTACATTGCACATTCCTCTGAAAAAAAGATGGTAGCATTTCACTGTCTGACTTGAAAGTCCTGTGCATTCATTAACATTTTCCAGAGACACAAGGATTACTCACAGCAGAATGTAACCTTAACACGGCTTCATTTTAGGTCAGGGCGCACTGGCTTACCACATTACCCTGGCTTTTTGGGAAGCTCTGAGATTATTTTTGGATGCTGATCGATCTCTGATCATGGGATTGTGAATAAGGACAACTTAAAAATTGGTTGAGATCATTCAATATTGGATTGCAACGCTGATAATTCATATAAAATGACACATCGGCTGTGAAGTTTCTCACAGATCTACTTGGATCAAACCCTGTTGCTGTTGTATTTAGCCTTCACGGGAGGTTTTTTTAAAGTGAGAATGAAGGTTGAGGGCTCAGGTGGACAAAGATATGTGATTAGCCAATCAAATATTTTGGGATTTTAGTAAAATGTGATTAGTCCGTATTGTGAAATCTGATTATTGAAAATAATCATCCAAAAGGGAAAATTAACTGAACCAGAAAGCAGGACAAACAAGGCACTGTATCAAATCAGCATGCCCAGATATACATTTTATTACAAAAGTGTGTTAATAACAGTTGGATTCTAAAAGTAACCATGCATCAGTAAAATATCATTACATGAATATTAAACAGGTACCATTAAGTTAACTAGGGAGAAGGCAGCACGGTGGCCTAGTGGTTAGCACAACCGCCTCACGGCGCTGAGGTCCCTGGTTCGATCCCGGCTCTAGGTCACTGTCCGTGTGGAGTTTGCACGTTCTCCCCGTGTCTGCGTGGGCTTTGTCCCCACAACCCAAAAATTGTGCAGAGTAGGTGGATTGGCCACGCTAAATTGCCCCTTATTTGGAAAAAATAATTGGGTAATCTAAATTTATTTAAAAAAAAGTTAACTAGGGAGTTCGATTAAAGTATGGAAGTAGTTACTGATTTGTTGAAATATAATTTGATAGTTGGTCCTAGAAATTTAAAAAAAATATTAGTTCTGGGACTCAACCTTATTTTAGTCAACATAAAGAATTGAGTTGTTTGCATTGGTATTAAAAAGCAAAATGTGTGGCAGCTGAGTTTTTCAGTATGTTCAAGGCTGAGATAGATATTTTTAATCAGTAAGGGAATCGAGTGTTATGGGGATAAGGCGGGAGGTTGAGGATTATATCAGATCAGTCATGATCGCATTGACTGGCGGAGCAGACTCAATGGGCTGAATAGCCTATTCCTGCTCCTATGTCTTATGGTCTTATAGTCTTCTGATCTTATGGTGTGTCGTGCTGGTTCCAATGTATAAATGTAATCCCATAAAAGATCAAACAAATCCTAGGTTTGATCCCTAATCCCTTGCTGGTTAGATGCATGCGCTGTGATGGAAGCGTCCCAGGCTAGGAAGTAGCGGAAAGAAATCAGTCAGGGTTCCCAATAATGAATGACCATTATAGTCATGGAGCTGAAAAGGAGGCCACTTACATTACCTCCGTCTGTCCTTTAACAGAACTCTGTAATATTTATTTATTCATTTATGGGATGTGGGCATCGCTGGTTAGGCCAGCATTTATTGTCCATCCCCAGTTAGGAACATAGGAGCATAGGAATTAGAAGCAGAAGTAGGGAATTCGAGTCTGCTCTGCCATTCAATCAGATTGCGGCTGATCTCTTCCTGATCTCAAATTCACCTCCTTACCTGTTCCCCATATCCCTTTAACCTATTTTTAAAATCAAAAATGCATCTATCTACTTCTTGAAACCATTTAATGACTCCATTCCACCGCACTATGGGGCAGCGAGTTCCACAAATTCACCACCCTCTGTGAGAAATTGTTCCTCCTCATCTCAATTCTATATCTACCACATCTCAACCTATCTCCATTACCTCTTGTTCTAGATTGCCCCAAAAGGGGGACATTTGGTCATGTTTACTTTTTCAATCTCTCTTAGCATCTTATATACCTCGAGCAGATCCCCTCTCATCCTTCTAAACTCCAGCGAGTATAAGCCCAAGCTATTTCATCTCTTCTCATATGGTAACCCTTTCATCCTCGGAATCAATCTGATGAACCTCCTCTGAACTGCCTCCAATGCCACCACATCGTTCCTCAATTAAGGAGACCACAACTGGACACAATACTCCAGATGTGGCCTCGACCAACATCCTATACAATCCATTTGCCTTTATAATTACATGCTGTGATTTATGAACAAAGACACCCAGATCCCTCTGCCCAGGCACACCTTGAATCTGTTTTCCATTTGGATAATAATTTGCCTTTCTATTTTTTCGGGCAAAATGGATAACCTCACATTTATCTACATTAAACTCCATCTAACAAACTTTGGTCCGATCTCCAAGCCTATCTCTTTATATCTGTAAAATCTTTATGTGTTCCTAAACTCCTGTGCGTGTAAAAAGAACTGACTTTCTCCTTCGCTGCTCCCCGCCCCCACGCAGACACAGGGGAGAACATGCAAACTCCACACAGACAGTGACTCAAGGTCAAGGCACTGTGAAGCAGCCATGCTCATTACTGTGCCACTGTGTTGCCCTTCTTCATTTAGTTGCTTTTGCACTTGATTTTATTATTTCTAAGCTATTCTGATAGTATTACAAACAGTGTTTCCAAAATGCTCTCCTACTGATACATATTCCACTTAATTCACTTTGTTCCCTGAACTAGGTCCAGCACAGCTTTGTACTGAACTTGGTCATACCCATCCTCTTAATGAAACAGCTGGGGTATGAGGGAGTCTAGTGGGCTCCCAATGATCAGAGGCTCCCTGAACATTCAAAGGACACAGGCAGCAGAATGAACAGCCAGGGGCCTGTAAGGAGCACTGAAGGGTGCATTTAAAAGACAGATTGCAGCAATGGCAGTCTAAGCCAGGCCACCCCGATGCCAAGGGGGACGCCCTCGAGTCCACGGACTTGGCACCAAGTCAGTCCCTGCTACTGCTCCCGGCGTGGGCAACCACCCCCCAGCAAGCCCAACAATGTTTAAGGGTTTTCTATAGGTGTTTTGCCTCCCACTTCCCCTCCCCAGCCATGGTGCCCAGGCCCCTATTGTCAATACTTGCACAGAAGTGTCTGCAGATATCTGCCTAAGAGGGGTGGGCACAGTAAGAAGTCTTACAACACCAGGTTAAAGTCCAACAGGTTTGTTTCAAACACGAGCTTTCGGAGCACGGCTCCTTCTTCAGGTGAATGGAAAGGCTTGTTCCAGAAATGTTTATATAGACACAGTCAGAGATGCCCCGGAATGCGAGCACCTGCAGGCAATCAAATCATCAAAGATGCAGAGAGAGAGGTAACTCCAGGTTAAAGAGGTGTGAATTGTCCCAAGCCAGTTCAGTCGGTAGGCCTCTGCAAGTCCAGGCTTGTTGGTGGGGGCCGAATGTAATGCGACATGAATCCCAGATCCCGGTTGAGTCCGCATTCATGCGTGCGGAACTTAGCTATAAGTTTTTGCTCAGCAATTTTGCGTTGTCGCGTCTCCTGAAGGCCTCCTTGTAGAATGCTGACCCGGAGATCAGAGGCTGAATGTCCTTGACTGCTGAAGTGTTCCCCAACTGGAAGGGAACAGTCCTGCCTGTTGATAGTCGCACGATGCCCGTTTATTCGTTGTCGCAGTGTCTGCATGGTCTCGCCAATGTACCACGCTTCGGGACATCCTTTCCTGCAGCGTATGAGGTAGACTACATTGGTCGAGTCGCACGAGTATGCGCCGCGTACCTGGTGAGTGGTGTTTCCACGTGTAATGGTGGTGTCCATGTCGATGATCTGGCATGTCTTGCAGAGATTACCCTGGCAGGGTTTTGTGGTGTTGTGGTTGCTGTTCTGAAGGCTGGGTAATTTGCTGCAAACAATAGTTTGTTTGAGGTTACGCGGTTGTTTGAAGGCCAGTAGTGGGGGTGTGGGGATGACCTTGGCAAGATGTCCATCCTCGCTGATGATGTGTTGGAGGCTGCGAAGAAGATGTCGTAGTTTCTCCGCCCCAGGAAAGTACTGGACGACGAAGGGTACTCTGTCAGTGGTGTCCCGTGTTTGTCTTCTGAGGAGGTCGGTGCGGTTTTTTGCTGTGGCGCGGTGGAACTGTCGATCAATGAGTCGAGCGCCATATCCCGTTCGTACGAGGGCATCTTTCAGCATCTGTAGGTGTCTGTTGCGCTCCTCCTTGTCTGAGCAGATCCTGTGTATACGGAGGGCTTGTCCATAGGGGATGGCTTCTTTAATGTGTTTCGGGTGAAAGCTGGAGAAGTGGAGCATCGTGAGATTATCTGTGGGCTTGCGGTAAAGTGAGGTCCTTGATGGAGACGAGTGTGTCCAAGAATGGAACTGAATTTGGAGAATAGTCCATGGTGAGTTTGATGGTGGGATGGAACTTATTGATGTCATCGTGTAGTCGTTTCAGTGATGTCTCGCCGTGGGTCCAAAGGAAAAAAATGTCATCGATGTATCTGGTGTATAGTATCGGTTGAAAGTCCTGTGTGGTGAGGAAGTCCTGTTCAAACTTGTGCATGAAGATGTTGGCATATTGAGGTGCAAATTTGGTCCCCATGGCTGTTCCGTGCGTCTGGATGAAGAATTTGTTGTCGAAGGTGAAGACGTTGTGGTCTAGAATGAAACGGATGAGTTGCAGAATTGCGTCTGGAGATTGGCAGTTGTCGGTGTTGAGGACTGAGGCTGTTGCAGCAATGCCGTCGTCATGGGGGATGCTGGTGTAGAGTGCCGAGACATCCATTGTGACGAGGAATGTTCCTGGTTCAACTGGTCCATGGGTGCTGAGTTTCTGTAGGAAGTCCGTCGTGTCGCGACAGAAGCTGGGTGTACCTTGTACGATGGGTTTCAAGATGCCCTCGATGTGGCCAGAGAGGTTCTCACACAGGGTCCCATTGCCTGAAACGATAGGACGGCCTGGTGTGTTGGCCTTGTGTATTTTCGGGAGGCAGTAGAGATCTCCAATGCGGGGATTACGTGGGATGAGAGCACGTAGGGTGTTCTGAAGGTCTGGATCTAAGGTCTTGATCAGTCTGCTGAGTTGGCGGATGTGTTCCTTGGTTGGATCTGCGGGTAACTGCCTGTAGTGTTCCTGGTTGTCGAGTTGTCGGTATACTTCTTTGCAGTAGTCTGTTCTGTTCAGTATGACGGTGGCCCCTCCTTTGTCTGCTGGTTTGATGACGATGTTGCGGTTGGTCTTGAGAGTGCGGATGGCGTTGCGTTGTGCTTGGGTGACGTTTGAGGCTGCCTTGTGATTGCGAGTGATGAATCTGGCATTGACACGACTTCTGACGGCTTGAGCATACATGTCGAGTCTAGGGCAGCGGCCTTCCGGAGGGGTCCAATTTGACTCTTTCCTTTTCGGTTGCTGCACTGCAGATCTCGCGGTCTGCTGTTCCGGTTCATTGGTCGTGTCCCTGGGTTCGCTGTCGGCCTCTTGGGGTCTGTGGAAGAATTCCCGGAGCCTCATTCGCCTGATGAATTCCTCCGTATCTGCCGCGAGACTGATGGGGTCCATTTTGGTGGTGGTGCAGAAATTGAGCCCTCTGCTGAGGACTTCGATTTCGTCTGGTTGAAGGGTGTAGTCTGACAAGTTGACAATGAATTTCCCTGTATTGTTTTCGACTGTTGTACCGGGAGAAGCTTGATTGCTGCTGGTGGTGATGCCAAGTTTCTCAACATCACTGAAACGACTACACGATGACATCAATAAGTTCCATCCCACCATCAAACTCACCATGGACTATTCTCCAAATTCAGTTCCATTCTTGGACACACTCGTCTCCATCAAGGACGGTCACCTCAGCACCTCGCTTTACCGCAAGCCCACAGATAATCTCACGATGCTCCACTTCTCCAGCTTTCACCCGAAACACATTAAAGAAGCCATCCCCTATGGACAAGCCCTCCGTATACACAGGATCTGCTCAGACAAGGAGGAGCGCAACAGACACCTACAGATGCTGAAAGATGCCCTCGTACGAACGGGATATGGCGCTCGACTCATTGATCGACAGTTCCACCGCGCCACAGCAAAAAACCGCACCGACCTCCTCAGAAGACAAACACGGGACACCACTGACAGAGTACCCTTCGTCGTCCAGTACTTTCCTGGGGCGGAGAAACTACGACATCTTCTTCGCAGCCTCCAACACATCATCAGCGAGGATGGACATCTTGCCAAGGTCATCCCCACACCCCCACTACTGGCCTTCAAACAACCGCGTAACCTCAAACAAACCATTGTTTGCAGCAAATTACCCAGCCTTCAGAACAGCAACCACAACACCACAAAACCCTGCCAGGGTAATCTCTGCAAGACATGCCAGATCATCGACATGGACACCACCATTACACGTGGAAACACCACTCACCAGGTACGCGGCGCATACTCGTGCGACTCGACCAATGTAGTCTACCTCATACGCTGCAGGAAAGGATGTCCCGAAGCGTGGTACATTGGCGAGACCATGCAGACACTGCGACAACGAATAAACGGGCATCGTGCGACTATCAACAGGCAGGACTGTTCCCTTCCAGTTGGGGAACACTTCAGCAGTCAAGGACATTCAGCCTCTGATCTCCGGGTCAGCATTCTACAAGGAGGCCTTCAGGAGACGCGACAACGCAAAATTGCTGAGCAAAAACTTATAGCTAAGTTCCGCACGCATGAATGCGGACTCAACCGGGATCTGGGATTCATGTCGCATTACATTCGGCCCCCACCAACAAGCCTGGACTTGCAGAGGCCTACCGACTGAACTGGCTTGGGACAATTCACACCTCTTTAACCTGGAGTTACCTCTCTCTCTGCATCTTTGATGATTTGATTGCCTGCAGGTGCTCGCATTCCGGGGCATCTCTGACTGTGTCTATATAAACATTTCTGGAACAAGCCTTTCCATTCACCTGAAGAAGGAGCCGTGCTCCGAAAGCTCGTGTTTGAAACAAACCTGTTGGACTTTAACCTGGTGTTGTAAGACTTCTTACTGTGCTCACCCCAGTCCAACGCCGGCATCTCCACATCATGGCTAAGAGGGGTGGAGCATTGTGGAAGTGTGGAGCTTACTGTGTCCATGCCACTAGTGAGATTGAAAGCCATGAAAATGACAGTTTTGTATGGATCCGCTGGCATGTGTTGAAAACATCGATATCGGCGCCAGCAAGGGACTAAAGCATGGCAGTTGGAATCAAACCTCGATTTTTCAATTACGCGTGATTCTCCGCAGGATCAGGATTCACATTTCCAGTGCCGCAAAACAGAGAAATCAGCCCATTTCCTCATTGATTCAGTGGCATGTTTTGTTTTATACCGCTCTCGTGAAGCACAATACAAATATAATTTAGTTAAAAATACTTTTACAGGTGGTGGACATTGCATTTATTGCCCTTTTCTTTGAGAGGGCATTTAAGCGTCAACCACACTGTGTGGGTTTGGAGCCACATATGGGCCAGGCCAGAACAGGTAAGATTGGCAGATTTACTTCCCTGAAGGATATTTGTGAACCAGATAGGTTTTTTCTGACAATTGACATCAGCAGATTTAATTCCAGATTTTGTTTAATTGAATTCAGATTGTGGTGGGATTTGAACCGAGTCTCTAGCTTACCAGTCTAGTGACAATACACTGCGCCACTGCCTTCTTGTTGTAAAAATCCAATCCTCCTCGACATCTTCCAGAGAACAATTACTAATTCAGCCAATACCATTGCATCAATCAAAGTGTCTCCCAACCACTTCTCATCGCTGAGCAAGCATTACCATTATAGACTGAATAGAAAATAATTCTAGATAAGTTGTCCAGAGATAACTAGATATGCCGAATGAAATTATTACAGTGCTACTCAACCGGCTTATGCCAAACTTTCACTGTGAAAATAACAAACACTTACCCACAAAGTACTGCATAAATTATTAGAAGTCAACAATGGAAGCAAAATACTGTTCAATTTCACTTCATTGTCCAGATGGAAATTTATATTGCGTCATTCTTCTCATTATAAAAATGACATATAAATGAATAATAGCAATAAAAAGGAAAATTACCCAGTTACAGAGGTCTAACTTTAATTAAAATATGTATTAAAAACTATTCCAATGTATTAAGTTAATCAGTCAGTGAGTTTCACTATGAGTACATACATCAAATTCCTATGAAGAGTTATTATAAAGAAGAGGACAAACGAGTTTGTGAACCAATTTGTCCAGAATCTGAGGGACTGTAGCCTTTTCCCTGAACGCATCCAGCAGTAATATTGAGACAAGGGTACTTCTTCCTGACATTCTTTACTTTCAACAGCAGATTTTGTCAAGGGAGATCTGCTCTTCAAATACCCTTCCTGTCTGGTTCAATAATCTCTGTACCCTTAACGAGTCTACTTTGTTGAGACAACAGTATCAGGGGGGACATCCAAAAGAGGACACCCACAACCACAGCTCTTGAGAAGTGTTTCATGATTGTGGGACCTCCTTGGAAGAATTTTAGTCTCCTGAGGTAGTAGAATCATGTATGTCCCTTTGCCACCACATCCGTACACTATTCCCTCCAGTTCAGCTCATCATCTACTTTGAAACCTAGATACTTGTAGTAAGTAACCATTTCAATGACCACATCACAAATCTTCAAGGGAACATTAAATAGCTTTTTCCTGAAGTCTATAACTGGTTAGTGACAGTATACTTAGAAATATAATCATATGTGCGGGCATTCTCACTAGTTAAATAAATTGTTTTGTCTATGGTACAGGCTATCATTTCTCAGATAATATTTATAGAATATAATAATATTTATGGAATATAATAATATTTGACACAGTTCTAACAGTAAACTGTATTTTAATCACTTTGATTTTACATTTAGAACTTTCCAGCTGAAGAAGATTTATTTCAGCCCATCAGTTCTGTGGTCATTCTTTATTGGAACAATCCAAAAACTAATTGCACTGCCCCGGTCTACTCCTCAGGTTTTCTGTCCTCCTTTCCTTCAAGTAATTGTACACATCTACAAATATGCAGTGGTCTCTGTTTCGATTAATCAATCTGGCAAAATCTCCTTACAACTCCTTACATTCACCTCAGTCCCCGCAGGAGCTCCTTAGGTAGTGTCCTAGGCCCAACCATTTTCAGTTGCGCCATTAATTACTTTCCGTCCACCATGAGTGAAGATATTTGGTGACGATTGCACAATGTTCAGCATCTTCGGCTACTGATCAGATACTGAAGTAGTTCATGTCTGCAAGAACTGGACAATGTTCAGGTTTGGGCTGATCAGTGGCAAGTAACATTCATGCCACACAATTGCCAGGCAATGACTCTTTCTTGTTGGACTCTTTCCAACAAGAAAGAGTCTAACCACTCCCCCCTAGTATTCAACAGCATTATCATACCTTGAAGCCCCTACCAGCAACATCCTATCATTGTCCAGAAACTGAACTGAAATAGCCTGATAAATACCGTGGCTGTAAAAGGTCAGCAGCTGGGTATTCTGTGGTGAGTAACTCACGTCAAAGACTGACCACCATCTACAAGTCACAAGTCGAGAGTGTGAAGGAATACTCTCCACTTGCCTGGATGACTGCAGCTCCGACAACACTCAAAAAGTTTGACAGTATCTTATCCACCTCTTAAACATTCACAGTGCCCACCACTGGTGCACAGTGACAGCAGTGTGTAGCATATTTAGCATATATAAGATGCACTGCAGCAACTCACCGAGGTTTCTTCAACAGCACCTTCCAAGCTCGTTATCCCTCCCACTTTGAAGGACAAGGGCAGCAGGTGAATGGGAAAACCACCACCTGCAAGTTGTCCGCCAGGTCACACAACGCCGTGACTTGGTAATATATTGTGTCATTGCCATGAGGTCAAAATCCTGAGGGCAGCACGGTGGCACAGTGGTGAGCACTGCTGTCTCACGGCGCCGAGGTCCCAGAATCGATCCCGGCTCTGGGTCACTGTCCGTGTGGCGTTTGCACATTCTCCCATGTTTGTGTGGGTTTCACCCCCACAACCCAAAAATATGTTCAGGGTAGGTGGATTGGCCGTGCTAAATTGCCCGTTAATTGGAAAAAATGAATTGGGTACTCTAAAATTTAGGAAAAAATCCTGGAAATCCTTTCCTAAGATACCTACAAGTATACCTACACCAACTGGACTGCAATAGTTCAAGAAGGTGGAGCACCAACACCTTGTCAGGGCAATTAGGCATGGAGAATGAATGATGACCTTTTTAGGGATGCCCACACACTGTGGAAAAAAAATCCACATAACAAATCTCTTTGTAAATAAATTTTCCTTAACCCCTCTCAAAATGACTATTTTAAATTAATCACTACTCCACACTGACTCGCCAATCAAGAGAAATCATCTTCCCCTGTTCAGTCTATCAAAACGCAAACACAGAATTCCACTGGATATACGACACCGAAACAGGCCATTGAAATTTATGAGCCCTTGCCAGTGTTTATGATCCATTTGAGCCTTCTCCCATGTTTTCCTCATTTAAATTTGCACTAGTAACCCTATTTATTGCCTTTTCTAGCTTCCCCTTAAACTCATCTATATTCGTTTCAACCATTCCCTGTAGTAACTAGTTCCCCATTCTCACCACACTTTGTGTAAATGAATTTCTCCTGAATTCCATTTAGATTTCCTGTTGACTATTTTATATTGATGGCCTCCAGTTGTGCTTTGCCTCGTGTCACAATTATGAGGTTTATAAGATTGTTACATTTTGGGATTGTATCTTTAATTAAGGGGGAAATGAAGGGGGTCATCTGACCTGTTCTGAGGTCTGGCTGACAACAGTCCTGGATGAGGGGACTCTTAAAGATGAATTGAAAGTCCAGACTGTTTGGCTGGAAAGAAGGTGCCAGATATTTACATTTGAAGACAATGGCAGCAGCATCTGTGTTTACAATGGGTAGCCTGCCTGTCTCCAAATCCAGCAAGGTTTCGACAGTGTATGGTTATAAACAGTCATGTTTTAAACTGTCCGTTTACTTCCAAGATAAAAAAGAGAGCTGGTGCTCAAAAATACCTAATCACCATTCTACCTGGATATAAGACCTATGTGATTCATGTGAGTCCTTAGAACTCACAGACACAGGCTGTCGGCCAGAATCCTGAAGAGAACACTGCCAGAGCCTGAAAGTCCATGTGGTTCACCACACAGGAATGCAGGTGAGAAATCACACTTAGATTGAAAAGATTAAATTCATGAGGATTTTAAATGAGCTGGAGGATTTACCGAGCTTATGCTTAGAGGGAGAATCTCCAGGAAATTACCCTCACTATGAAAGATAGTTCCAGGATTAAAAGTTACCATGCCAGGTGTTGGAGAAGCCTCTGGGTCTGAGGGAGGTGCTGGATAGTATCAGGGGTATGAAGTTGGGGAAGGCCCTAGGGCCGAAAGGGTACCCGGCAGAATTTTATGAGGAATTTGTGATGGACTTGGCACCACATCTGTTGGGGGTGTTTAATGAAGTGCTGGACAATGCAGGGAGCTGCCGGAGACGATGACACAGGCAGTAATCATGCTAATCCCGGAAAAAGCGGAAGGACCCGGTGGAATGTGGGTCGTATAGGCCGATATCACTATTGAACACGGATGTGAAAGTATTGGCTAAGATATTGGTGGGGAGGATGGAGGATTGTGTCCCAGAGGTGGTTGCAGAAGATCAACATGAGGGGCAAGGAGATTGCGAATAACATAAGACGGCTGTTGATTGTAGTGACAAATCCATCGGGGGCTCTGGTACCGGAGGTAGTGGTGTCCATAGACACTCAGATGGCATTTGATCGGGTGGAGTGGCAGTCCTTGTTTGAGGTTTTGGCAAGGTTTGGGTTTGGGCTGAGATTTGTACCATGTATGCGGTATCTGTATGTGGCACCAAAAGCGAGTGTGGGGACAAATAATGAGTTCCCGAAGCTATGACTCGTACAGGGATATGAAGCGGGGGTGTCCGCTGTCGCTGTTATTGTTTGCCATACAGCCATTGGCGATGGCTCTCAGGGGATCGGCGGAGTAGCAGGGGATTATGAGGGGACAGAGGGAGCATCTATGGTGTTGCTCTATTCCGATGATCTGTTGCTGTATGTTTCGGATTCGCTGGAGAGTATGGGAAGGATTATGGGCCTGCTGGGGAGGTTTGGCGAGTTCTCAGGGTATAAACTGAATGGAGGGAAAAGCGAGGTTTTCCTGCTGAATGAGCTGGGATGGTGGTCAAATTTAGGGGGAATGCCATTTACGATAGCGAGGGATACGATTAGGTATTTGGGGATGCAGGTAGAGAGGGAATGGACGGGAATCCATAAGTGAAACTTTGCGAAGCTGGTGGAGGAAGCCAGGGAGGATCTTAAAATGTGGGATAAACTGCAGTTGACGTTGGCGGGGAGGGTCCAAGTGGTGAAAATTAATATTCTGCCGAGGTTCTTGTTTAATTTTTAGGCTCCCCCGATCTTTATGCCAAAGGCCTTTTTCGGAAATTGAATATGATCATTTTGGACTTTGCATGGGTGGGGAAGGTGCCGAGGGTGGGGAGGACCCTGCTACAGAGGCAGCAGGGGGGTTTGGCATTGCCAAACTTGCTTCATTGTTATTGAGCGCCGAATGTGGATAAAGTGTGGCTTGGTGGGAAGGAGAAGGGGTAGAACGGGTTAGGATGGAGGAAGAATCTTGTAAGGGGTCTAGTTTGAGGGCTATGGTGATGGCAGCATTGCCAATGGCTCCAAGAAAGTATTCAGGGAGCCCGGTGGTGCAGCCTACGGTGACGATATGGGGCGGGATTCTCCCGTACCCGGCAGGGCGGGGGAGCCCGGCGGGACGGAGTGGTGTGAACCACTCCGGCGACAGCCCGCCCCAAAGGTGCGGAATCCTCCTCACCTTCAGGGGGTAGGCCGGTGCTGGAGTGGTTTGCGCCCCGCCAACGGGCGTGGAAGGCCTTGACTGGCGCCACACCAGTCGGGGCCGAAGGGACTCCGCCGGCCGGCGAGAGTCGGCGCATGCGCGGGAGTGTCAGCAGCTGTTGATGTCATCCCCGCGCATGCGCAGTGGGGGGTTCACCTACACGTCGGCCATTGCGGCTGACATGTAGGAAAAGAGTGCCTCCATGGCACAGGCCCGCCCACGGATCGGTGGGCCCCAATCGTGGGCCAGGCCACCGTGGGGGCACCTCCCCGGGCCAGATCGCACCGTGCCTCCCTGAGAACCCCAGAGCCCGCCCACGCCACCAGGCCCCGCTGGTAAGGGACCTATTCCAATTCACGCCAGTGGGACTGGCGAAAAACGGACGGGACTTTGGCCCATGGCGGGCCGGGGAATTCGCGCCGGTCCCCGCCATTCTCCTAAGCTGGTGGCGCGATTCACCCCTCACTGACTTTTGGGGGGTTCGAAGAATTCGGATGACGGCGGGGGCGGGAATCACGCTGACCCCGGCGATTCTCCGACGCGGCGGGGGCTAGGAGAATCCTGCCCATGGAATCAGTTGAGGATGCATTTTAGGGTGGAAGGGATGTCGGTGTTAATGGACCAGGATTTAGAGAACCCCAAAGTGTATCATGGAGTTCATCTGACCCACAACTTTTAATAGATTGTGGTATGGGGAGCACACGGCCCACTCTGCAGGTATGGTACAGCAGAAATAGAAAAGTATTTTTAAAGCAAAACAATGTTTATTCTATGAACTCAAGTTAACCTCATTAAAACATACAGTGAGCATCTTAGCAACCATTAAATCAAATACAATCCCCAAAGAATCCAACACTAATTAATCCTTTAAACTTTCCTTTTAACATCCATAAGACTTAAAACACCTTTACCAGAAGCACATCAGGTTACAGTCATTACAGTTATTAGTTTTAAAACATCAGGATCGATTTACAGTCTTTAGATTACAGAGACAGACTAATACCCCTTCTGGCTGTGACTGCAGTTATCCAGCTCTGAAAACGAAACTAAAACACACCCTGCAGCAAACAGCCTAAAATGAAAGTAAAAAGCTGACAGACAGCCCAGCTCCACCCACTCTCTGACATTACTGCAGAAATAAACACCCATTTCTTAAAGGTACTCTCACTACAGATACTTATATTCCCACCCATTTATAAACACCAATTTCTTAACGGTACTCTCACATGACACCTCCCCACAAGAAAAAATATAAACCATCAACTTCAAGATGGTTTCACTTTTCACTTTTTCACTGTCTTTTAAGAAATGCACACAGTAAATATACTTTTTCGTTTCAAAAAACAACACATGCAAACAGGTATAATAATATAGTCCATTTTTTTTTTCTTTTTTCTTTCTCCAACTGAAACTCCTCGATTGACAGTCTCTTTGAGAAAGGTCCTGCACGATCCATCCATTTCTCTACGCCTCGGCATTTCTCTTTAAAATCAGATACTTTCGTTCAATCTGATCACAGAGTCCCTTGTAATTCTCCAACACAAGAGCATTGGTTATCACAGTTTTCAGGCTGTAAAATGCCTGTTGAAAGTCCGCTGTCCACTGACGTTTTCGACGTTTCTTCAGCAAGTCTATCAGCGGAGCAACAATGATCGATCAAATCCACTCATGCCAAGAAATCGCATTATTTCCCTTCGTCGTGAGGGTATTGAAAACTCCTCCATAACTGTTGGTTTCATATCCCGTGTGACCATTCGACCCTGTCCGATTGTATGGCCAAGGAAAGTGACTTGGGCTTTTACAAATTCACTTTTGGCTAGGTTTATCACCAAACTCACCTCCTGAAGTCGATCGAATAACTCCATCAGATGTTTTAAATGTTCTTTCCATGTCTGGCTGGAAATTACTAGATTGTCGATGTATACCACACAATTGGGTAATCCTGAACCAACTTTGTTAGTTAAATTTGTATGGATGTTGCTTGATTGGAACAGCATTTCCCGCATCTACATCATTTAGGGCAGCTTGGTAGCACAAGTGGATAGCACTGTGGCTTCACAGCGCCAGGGTCCCCGGTTCGATTCCCAGCTGGGTCACTGTCCGTGAGGCGTCTGCACGTTCTCCCCGTGTCTGCGTGGGTTTCCTCCGGGTGCTCCGGTTTCCTCCTACAGTCCAAAGACGTACAGGTTAGGTAGATTGGCCATGATAAATTGCCCTGAGTGACCAAAAAGGTTAGGAGGGGCTATTGGGTTACGGGGATAGGGTGGAAGTAAGTGCTTAAGTGTGTCGGTGCAGACTCGATGGGCCAAATGGCCTCCTTCTGCACTGTATGTTCTGTGTACTTTCTATCATGTATAGCCATATTAGTACTTCCCAATTTATCTCTACAAAATTGCCCACGTGATATCAATAACTCTTTCAGGTCCGTTTGTTTTTCCTCTGGAAGGTAACTCACCAATTTCTCCCAATTTTTAAGAACATCCTCGTTTTCCAATTTAATTTGAGATATGTCAAATTCACAGTCATCTGGATTTGGTTCATCACTTTGAGTTAGAATCATTAAAACCTCCTCCTTTTTCTCTCCTTCCCTTTCAAAGTACCTTTTCAGCATATTCACATGACACACTCGGTGAGTTTTCCTTCGATCTGGTGTTTTTACCACACAATTCACCTCACATAATTTCCTTTCAATCTGATAATGTCCACAAAACCTTGCTTTTAAAGGTTCACCTACCACTGGTAACAACACTAAAACTTTATCTCCACTGGCAAAACTACGAACTTTGGATCTCTTGTCCGCTACCCGTTTCATCACAATGTTTAAATGTTGTCTGGCCAATTCACCTGCTCTATTTAACCATTCCTTAAAATTTGACAATGTAATGTAATTTCTGATTTCTCACTCACCAATGTTTCCTTAATCAATTTAAGTGGTCCTCTTACATCAAGTCCAAAAATGAGTTCAAAAGGACTGAATTTGGTTGATTCATTAGGTGCATCCCAAATTGCAAACAGTATGAATGGAATTCCTTCTTCTGGATAATCGTGATAATGAGCCCTCAACATTGTCTTTAATGTCTGATGTCACCTTTCTCACTCTCCCTGCGATTCTGGATGATACACAGTTGATGTAAATTGTTTTATTCCTAAGCTATCCATAACTTCTTTGAATAACCTTGAGGTAAAATTCAATCCTTGATCCGATTGTATTTCTGTGGGTAGTCCACATCTAGTAAAGAATTTAAGTAACTCCTCCACAATCTTTTTAGCTTTAATATTACGTACGGGAATGGCCTCTGGAAACCCAGTAGAGACATTCATTATAGTCAAATGATATTGATTCCCACTTTTCATTTTAGGAAGTGGTCCTACACAATCAATTAGGACCCTTGTAAAAGGTTCCTCAAATGCTGGAATGGGTATTAAGGGCACTGGTTTTATCACTGCTTGAGGTTTCCCTATCACTTGACATGTGTGACATGATTGACACAATTTAACTACATCTTTATGTAGTCCAGGCCAATAAAAATATTTCTGGATTTTAGCTTGAGTGTTCCTTATTCCCAAATGACCTCCCACTGGTACCTCATGTGCACCTCGCAACATCTCCTTTCTATACCCTACTGGCAATACAACTTGATGAACTTCTGTCCACTTTTCATCTGCCTGCATATGTAAAGATCTCCATTTTCTCATCAAGACTTCACTTTTACGGGAATAAGACTCTGGTATACACTCAGATTCCTCTTCCGTATATGCTTTCTGATACATCCATTTTATTTCTCTTTCTTTCTGTTGTAACTCCGCCAATTTTCCTGAACTAAAAATATCCGCCACAACCTTCACCTGTTCTACTTTTTCAACCATCTGATCAAAAATCATTTCTGATAATTGCACTTCAACGTCATCTTCACTCTTTGATTTCACCTCTTGTCTTAACCTGTGACTTTGTGACCTTGTTACTACACAATACGGAAAAATCCCAGGATATTCGTGCTTCAACATTTCAGTTGTCTGATTTTGCACTGGCTTATCAACCACAGTAGGGATCACTCCCACCTGTGATCCAGCTATATCATTACCCAAGATAAACTGTATTCCTGGACAAGATAGTTTCTCTATTACTCCTACTACCACTTCACCACTCTTCACTGGACTTTCCAACCTTACCTTATATAATGGAACACTACTCCTCTTACCCTGAATTCTACATATTAGCACCTTTTCTGGCAACATTCTTCCCAAACTACATAACTCCTCATCTCTTACCATTAAAGATTGACTATCTCCCATATCTCTTAAAATTGTGACTTCTTTACCTACTCCTTCTGATACACATGAGTAAACTTTACCCTCGCAAGTAAATTCTTTAAAGAGATCTGGCACCTTCTTATCAATCACCTCGTGATCAGGCTGTACAATCTTTTGCACCTCCTTCATTTCAATTGGGCTTTCCATTACGACTTTAACAAACCCTACTGTCTTATCCTGTGTTACCACATCAGCCTTCCTAGTGCTTTTCTTCAACCACCAACACTTTGTGACTTTACATGGCCTAGTTTATCACAGTGAAAACATTTGAAACTTTTCATTTCTTTTCCACTCTCCTGGATTTATTTTTTAATCTGAGGTACACTCTCCTTATTATCTCCCATCAGGGGCGAAATTCTCTGCAGACCGTCGTAACGCCGATTTCCGGCGAGCAAAATTGGAGTAGATGACTCCGGCGTGGGGGCCTTCTTTTAGGCGGCGATTCTCCGTTCCCGGGGGGGCCAGCAGCTGACTGACACGATACGCGTCAGTTTCACCAGCTGCGGAAGTGGTGAGACCCGGCGTTTTTGGGGGGGGGGAGGAGGAGGAGAGAGACAGACCAGCATTTTGGGGGGGGGGGGGAGGAGGAGAGAGACAGACCGACATTTGGTGGGGGGGGGGGGAGGAGGAGGAGAGAGACAGACCGGCATTGGGGGGGGGGGAGGAGAGAGACAGACCCGGCATTTTGGGGGGGGGAGGAGGTGAGAGAGACAGACCCGGCGTTTTTTGGGGGGGGGGGAGGAGGAGAGAGACAGACCGGCATTTGGGGGGGAGGGGGAGGAGGAGGAGAGAGACAGACCGGCATTTGGGGGGGGGGGGGGAGGAGAGAGACAGACCGGCATTTTGGGGGGGGGGGGGGAGGAGGAGAGAGACAGACCACGGTGTTTTTGGGGGGGGGGGGGAGGAGGAGGAGAGAGACCGACCGGCATTTTGGGGGGGGGGGGGTAGGGGAGGAGGAGGGGAAGAGGACAGACCGGAATTGGGGGGGGAGAGAGAGACAGACCCAGCATTTTGGGGGGGGGGTGGAGGAGGAGAGAGACAGACCCAGGCAATTGGGGGGGGTGGTTCCGGCATTTGGGGGGGGGTTGCGGCATCGGGGGGGGGGGGGTTGCGCATCGGGGGGGGGGGTTGGTGCGGCATCGGGGGGGGAGTTGCGGCAATCGTGGGGGGGTTGCGGCATCGTGGGGGGGGTGCGGCATGGGGGGGGTTGTGGCATGGGGGGGGGGTTTGCAGCATCGGGGGGTGTTGCTGCATCGGGGGGGGGTTGCGGCATCGGGGGAGGTTGCGGCATCGGGGGGTTTGCGGCATCTGGGGGGGGTTTGCTGGCATCGGGGGGGGGTTGCGGCATGGGGGGGGTTTGGGGGCAGCGGCGTGCAGAGAGGGGGGGCGACGGATGCCCGGGGCCAACGCACCGTCGCCCCCCCTGTACGCCGCTGCCCCCTACCCCAACCATCCCTCCTCACCACCCCTACCTCCCTCCAACGCCCCCTACCCCCCCCCTCCCACCACCACCTCCTACCCCCCTCCCCACCACCCCTACCCCCCTCCCCACCACCCCTACCCCCCTCCAACGCCGCCCCCCCATCTCTCGCAATGCCGGTACCCACACCCCATCCCCCTCCCTCTGAAGGCCGGTACCCACACCCCGTCCCCCTCCCTCTGAAGGCCGGTACCCACACCCCCCCTCCCTCTGAAGGCCGGTGCCCACACCCCCCCCTCTCTCCTCCTCCCCCCTTCCTTCCTCCTCCTCCCTTCCTTCCTCCTCCCCCCTTCCTTCCTCCTCCCCCCTTCCTTCTTCCTCCCCCCCTTCCTTCCTCCTCCCCCCTTCCTTCCTCCCCCCCCTCCTTCCTCCTCCCCCTTCCTTCCTCCTCCCCCCTTCCTTCCTCCGTTAGTGGGGGGGGGGTGCGACGTTACTGGGGGGTGGGGGGTGGGGGGGTGCTGCGTTGGAGGGGGGTAGGGGTGGTGAAGGGGGTAGGGGTGGTGAGGGGAGGTGGTTGGGGTAGGGGGCAGCTGCGTGCAGAGGGGGGGCGACGGTGCGTTGGCCCCGGGCATCCGTCGCCCCCCCTCCTCTGCACGCCGCTGCCCCTACCCCAGCCCCCCTCACCACCCCTACCCCCTTCACCACCCCTACCCCCCTCCAACGCCGCACTACCCCACCCCCCTCCAACGCCGCACCCCCCCACCCCCCACTAACGCCGCACCCCCCCCCCCACCTAACGGAGGAAGGAAGGGGGGGAGGAGGAAGGAAGGGGGGAGGAGGAAGGAGGGGGGGAGGAAGGAAGGGGGGTGAGGAGGAAGGAAGGGGGGGAGGAGGAAGGAGGGGGGGAGGAAGGAAGGGGGGAGGAGGAAGGAGGGGGGAGGAGGAGAGAGGAGGGGGTGTGGGTACCGGCCTTCAGAGGGAGGGGGGGTGTGGGTACCGGCCTTCAGAGGGAGGGGGACGGGGTGTGGGTACCGGCGTTGGGGGGGGGGGGGACCCGTCGTTGAGAGGGGGGGGACCCGGCGTTGAGAGGGGGTGGACCCGGCGTTGAGGGTGGGGGGTTGCGGCGTTGCGAGAGATGGGGGGGCGGCGTTGGAGGAGGGTAGGGGTGGTGGGGAGGGGGGTTGGGGAGGGGGGTAGGGGTTGTGGGGAGGGGGGTAGGGGTGGTGGGGGGGTGGTTGGGGTAGGGGGCAGCGGCGTACAGAGGGGGGGGGCAGCGGCGTACAGAGGGGGGGCGACGGTGCGTTGGCCCCAGGCAACCGTCGCCCCCCCTCTCTGCACGCTGCCGCCCCCCAAACCCCCCCCCATGCCGCAACCCCCCCCCCCGATGCCGCAACCCCCCCCCGATGCCGCAACCCAACCCCCCCCTCCCGGTGCCGCAACCCCCCCCCCGGTGCCGCAACCCCCCACCCCCGATGCCGCAAACCCCCCCCGATGCCGCAACCCCCCCCCCCGATGCCCGCAACCCAACCCCCCCCCAATGCCGCAACCCCCCCCCCGGTGCCGCAACCCCCCCCCCCCGGTGCCGCAACCCCCCCCATGCCGCAACCCCCCCCGATGCCGCAGCCCCCCCTGATGCCGCAACCCCCCCCATGCCGC